>NC_052952.1:19947682-20079591 GCF_013358895.1 Oreochromis aureus
GGGATAGCAGGCCAAAAGGCCAAAAAAGCTGTTTTACCCTGTTTTCTTGTTATTTCTGATCATCTGAAATAAAGGTCAGTTTACAGTAAGGTGAACACAGTTAACCAGTTATTTAAAGTATATCAAATCAAGTGGAAACTCCATATATTCAATGATACTTCACCTTCACATGTGAATACTGTTTTCATCTGTTAAATATCTTCACGAGCTGAATGCTTTGGAAGTTTTTATAATGACATCACTTTAAACTGGCGTAGCTCGTAACAAAGTGCTGATTATAACGAGCACTGAGTGCTTGCATGCCTTCTGCTGTCATATTAAATATCTTCACTTAACCAAACCACGTGTGCAGAAAGCTTCTGCTTCCCCCAGCTCTGCTTGGAAGAACACCAAACCATCTCACACACCCAGTGGAGGCCAGCCATGCTACCCATTCCTCATTTATCACACCTCAGTTTCATAAGGCTGAAATGATCACTCTCTCCCAAACTTAATTCAAACTAGAAGGAAGAAAAAATCAGGCACACTCATTCTCTCTTCCTTGTTGTTTACCTCTTGGTTGCATCTCTTGCATCCAAGCACATTCACGTACACACAGCTATCCTGCTGCTTTTGCTGCTGAGCTGGGGATAATTGGTCTGAGATGGCAGTGCTGGTCAGGGGGAAACTCTTTGAAGCCTTTATTCTCCATATGGTGCTCAGTGCACACACAAATAGAGAGAAGCAGCTATGGAGGTTTAGCTGGAGAATTGGGGGTATTGGCCATCCCTCGGGGCGGTCAGAGGAGACTTTTAGCTTGTTTAACAATGATGTCACCTCGGTACTGATTTATTGGATGAGGACTGGGAGGGGACTACATTTGTGTGTGTGTGTGTGTGTGTGTGTGTGTGTGTGTGTATGTCAGTCTTGAAGTCTCCCAGGGATTTTTTTTTTTTTTTTTTTTTTTTTTAAGCGAGCACAGCTGGTACCCGTAGCAGCATATCAGGGGGAGTGGGACAGGAAGTGAGGTCAAGAGCTCTCCAGTACACCCGAGAAAGCAGTGGAGGGTTTCCGTCATGGGGAAATCCAGTCTGCCTGTTTCCCAATTCTCTGCTGACGCAGTCCAAATGTTTAAAAAAAGAAATCCCAGGAATGAAGTGGATCTTTACACCTGTGGATAATTATGTGTTTTGGTTTGAAACTGACACATTGCTCTGCCAGCTCTTTTCTTGTACTAAGCAGCCTGTAACTTCCTCCCTTCCCAAGTTATAATTTGGTGCAGAGCTTGTTTTTTTTTTTTTTTAGGTGGAGCGTGCACTCGGGCTGAACTCTCTCCTTCACATTGTCAAAGTGGTTTCCCGCTGACCAGAGGATCCCTCAGTGGGGGGAGGGGGATTGGTCAAGCCATGTATGTGTTACCGTGTGTGCCACTGTGGGTGAGGTTTCAAGGAAGCATTAAGACAAAATTCAGCGAGAATGGGGGGGGGAGGTGGGCATGTTTTGGTAATGGTAGAGGGAGGAGTGGTGGGGGGAAAACCTTTCAGCCACCGTGGGTCAGCCTGTGACCAAACAGGATGCAAATTGTCATGTGTGCAAAGATGGGGACGGTGTGGGTTTTTGTAGCTGTGAATTATAGTGCTCTCTACCAAGTTTTTTATGATGACTCTGGAATGTGAAGATTAAATTTTAACATTTGTTTTTCAGAGTGTTTGACTTCCCTGCTTTAAGATCTGCAGGTTAGCTTAAGGTTGAAATTCTCAATTAAGGCAATAGTGGAGTGAAATAGAGGGATATCTTTGGAGATGTGACAGCTGATGTAGAGTTTCTGCAGTGAAAGACAATCTGAGTGTGTCACAGTATGACTGGTGCTGCAAGAAGTGTGTGATATCAGTTAGATGTGCCGCATATTGATTTCAAAATCACTTTGGAAATTTAACATTGCACCTTCCTTTAGTTCACTTGATATGACCGTATGTGTCACTGCTTCTCAAACTTTATGTGGAATGCTCCAGTTCTGAAGCCAATAGAAGGTCATGCCTCACACACCCTGCTATTTTTATCAATCATTAACAACAAACAATGATACATATGCGCCGTAGCTCTTTATTTATGTTTGTTTTCCTCTGAGAAGCATGGGTATATGTGAAGATTCACTGTTTAAATAATATCTGATAATGAAGGGTATATCAGGAAATGAAAAAAAAAATCATGCACCCATCTCAAGCACAGCCTGATGGGTAGTGGTTGGTTGTTAATGTGGCCAAACCGCATTCGTATGACCTCCATTAAACTCTTTCGGAGTATTTCAAGAAAAATAAAAATAGACTGGTCCTGAACAAAGCAGGTTTTTCCTGATCTGAAGTCTGAACCATAATGACATCAGTGGAGGTGTCATATTCTGTTGACTTTATTTTATTGTGCAACCTTGATTAGTGTGGTTCAGCTCAAAGTTTGTGGAAATATGGGTTGGGTGGCTAGACTATACAGAGCTCATTTGATGGAAAAGAGATGCATTTAAACCTGAGAGCACTCTGGTCATGGCTTGTTTATTGTTTGCTATATTTTGAAATCAAGGCTAGTTTTTGTGGTCCTGAATGACTCAGGCTAATGGACGGTAGAAGGTGGAAACTTTTTTTTTTTTCCTTAATAATACAGAAAAATCATTTTTACTTTTTATGATAAAGTTCCAGGGCATACATTGCAGCAGTGATATTCACAAGCCAATTAGTTGTGCAATACCTCAGGGCTTACCTGAAAAGTGATAGTGTATACAGAACATTATTATTACTCCATAGGCAGCTTTCGGGACACAGCGTATGTCTTTTAACGTTTTAATTATTCTTCGTCTCCGTCGGAGAAGGTGTTTGTATGTGCAGTTGTTTTTTTCCCCCCTTCAGCTCCAAGGCTTCTTTGAGAGAGGGAAATGGCCCATTGTTTTAGAGGGGAAGTGCCACTGGCGGTAGTCCAGGAAATGGTCAGACAGCCATCACTGTGTGATTGGCTGGGATTTGGATTTGTAGGCCAAAAGCCTGGCACTGACGCTGAAAATAGCTAAGACGATGGCATTTTAGGTGGCTGTAATCATAGAAGCCTCGTGGGTTTTTTTTGTATTTTATGTATGTTTATCAATCACTGTTCACGGAGACTTCACATCTTACAACCGTTACAAATAATGAACTCTTGTCTTCACAGAGGTGACTCTGAAGGTTCACCTGAGCGATGCCAGCACTCACCAGCCCCTGGTTGGAGCCACTGTACAGCTTTTTGCCAATCGTACTTCTTTAACAACGGAAACCTCATCAGCTGACGGCAACATTTATCTGCATTTTCCCTATCGCCTTGGGACGCCGCTTGTTGTCACTGCAACTAAACAGGGATATGTGCCTAACTCTGTGCCCTGGACTCCCTCCAGATTACCTGGTAGGTGTGTGTGTGTGTGTGTGTGTGTGTGTGTGTGTGTGTGTGTGTGTGTGTGTGTGTGTGTGGCATTTGAGAACTCGTACATATATTTTGAGAAGTAACCAGATTAACAAGAATAGTGTCTCACTAAACTGTGGCATTAACAGATTATTGTTATCATGTTTTATGTTTTTATGTGTGTGAAGAAAAAAAGTAAAATTTTTGTGCCAGGTGTGTGAGCTAATGAGTGGAGTGCTCCATTACTAATTTATAGCTTTAGATGCCAAAACCCAGCAAGGGGGCTGCTTAAGCTTCCCTTTCACTAACACACACTCACGCAAAATACCTCCCAGGAGCCTGGAGTATTGCGTGTGTGTGTGTGTGTGGGGAGGGGGTTATTATGAGCCAACGGAACGGCGGCCAATTGGATTATCACGCTTACCAGCTCTGAACAATGGGCGAGTGAGGAAAAAAGGAAGGAAGAGCAAAGAAGTGCAGTTTGCTGGGTCAGACTGTGGTCCTGCACAGCAGACAGGATGAAAGCAGGACTATTAAAAATGCATAAAGATGATTTAATGACTTGCGTTTCAGAGTGATTAGTAAAGTGGTAGATTAGAGCTTGTTTCTAATCTCATAGTGAAGTTATTCCTATACACTGTGTGTGTGTGTGTGTGTGTGTTTTTGTTTCTCTTCTAGTATTTTCATCCATTAGCCTGGACCTGCTGCCAGAAAGAGCTGCTACTCTGATGGTGTACGAAGATGTTGTTGAGATTGTTCCAGGATTACAAGGTGAACACACTGTGTGTGTGTTTGTATGCAAGTGTGTGTGTGTACAGTTTGTTTTTAAAGAAAATCAGACTTTTAAATAGAATTATTTCATTGAAATAGAAAGATTATAACATTTTGGTCCATCACACCTTGGGCAGATATGTTGGCACTATCTCTGCGCACACACACATGCATAGGAAATGACTCAGTCATAATGTTTATAAGGCCTCAGTCACAATGGTGACCGGTCACAGACTCCATGGCAACTACAGGTCACTGTGGGAAACTGTATTCCCAAACCTGCTGCAAAGTGGTTGTTGGGTGTTACTGGGTGAAATTGGTCATGAAAAGACATCTGCACCACCTCGTGATTGCATTTAGAGCCCAACCGGCAGGTGGATATTATCACCTGATATTTGCTGTATCCACATTTGTCATGATTAATAAACAAAAATTTTAAAAATTAAAAAAACTAAAGAAGAAACATCACTCAACCAAGCATTATTGTTTGTGTTACATAGTTGCTCCATTAGAGGAAACACTGCAATTTCCCTGTTAGCAACACATAAAGCTGCATCCCTACTGGAAGCGATTCACGCTTCGTGCATTACTTTGAAGCTGAACGCTATTTGCTTGTGGGCGTTCCAGGCTCTGGTTCCCTCTAAACTTATTTACTACTAGTAGGTGAGGTGAGGAAGACGGGACAAAAGATACACTGTGTAAGAGAGCCAGAGTTTAATAATTAATAATGACTAAACTAAACCGTAGTAGTGTTTAAACACAATGAAAGTGAAAAAAGAGGAGTGAAGAAAAAATACTTAGTGCATCATGGGAAGTCCCCAGCAGCCTAGACCTACTGCAACATAACTAAGGGAGGATTCAAGGTCACCTGATCCAGCCCTAAATATAAGTCTTATGAAAAAGGACAGTTTCGAGCTTCACCCTAAAAGTAGAGAGGGTATCTGTCACCAGAATCCAAACTGGGAGCCTGAAAGCTGAAGGCTCTGCCTCCCATTCTACTTTTAAGTACCCTGGGAACCACAAGTAAGACTGCAGTCTGAGAGGGATGTGCTCTGTTAGGATAATTAGGTACTTTGAGATCTTTAAGATATGATCAGGCCTGATTATTCAAGATTTTATTTGTGAGGAGAAGGATCTTAAATTTGATTATGGATTTAACAGGGAGCCAATGAAGAGAAGCCAATATGGGATAAATATGCTCTTTGTTTCTAGTCCCTGTCAGTACTCTCACTGCAGCATTTTGGATCAACTGAAGGCTTTTCTGTGGGTTTTTAGGACATCCTGATAATAATATAGTCCAGCCTAGAAGTAATAAATGCACGATATTTTCAGTATGACTGCGAGACAGGATGTTTCTATATTTAGAGATATTGCTCAAATGCATGAAATCAGTCCTACATATTTGTTTAATGTCCTCACTGAACTACATACCGTGGTCAAAAATGACTGCTAAGTTTCCTCATAGTGTTACTGAAGGCCAAGATCATACCAGCCAGAGTAATCATACCAGCCAGAGTAAGTATCTAGGACAGAGTACAATAACCTCAGTGTTTTAGTGTTTGTAAGAGAACTCAAGTTGTGATGAAAGTGATATTTTGTCATTGCCAAGTGTTTGTTTTTTTTTACATAATTAATACACTCCTAATAAAAAATGCTCTTTTATATTAAATGGTCTGTTATCAGGAAAATATCTAATACCTGATATAAAGAAAACACACCATATAGACATAAATCACAAGCGTGTCTTTGTTATTCCGCTTCTTTGTTTGGGTGTAATTACATTAGATAAGGCTTTTTCATTTAGGCAAATCAATTTGGTCTCTTTGTCTGTTGACTCTTTTGTGTGTCTCTGGCCGACAGGGGAGTAATTTAACTTGTCAGCTGTGTTGTCTGACTCAAATAAATTTCTCACATAAATATACAGGCTCCATTAACATATGAACCTCTTGAATACACACTGCCCATAGCACGTGCCTGAGCCGGGCACAGTCCAGCCCCCTGTCCTGCACCGTCTTTCATGACGCTGTGAACTTGGAACACCCAGGGGAGTGATGAACCCGGGCGTGTGGCAGAGGGAGGGATAATAAAAGAGGGGGAAAGGAGAAGAGGAGGAGGAAGGGAATGTGGTATGCATTGGGAAGTTGTGGGCGGAGAGAGTGGGAGAGAAGGGGGGGATGGGCCGAGCAGTGTCCAACAGAAGGAGGAACAGATGAGGTGAGAAAAAAGTGGAGGGAAAAACACAAAAAGAGTCAAGGAAGGGGGCACACAAAGAACAGCAACAGGCTCATTTCCTCTCTGAAAAACAGAACCGCAGACAGGAAATAACATTCACACCTGAATTTTTAGGACGAGCTTTAGGCTGAAATGTGAAAGTGTCGCTCATACTGCACGCCCCAAAATCATGTTGAGCACAAGGAGAAACCCAAACACAGCGAACACTCGTGTAACGGCTTGATCCATGTCTCACTGCTCAAGAATGTGCACTCGGCACAGTTGGACCACAATGACATCACCTTGCTGAATCCCACTACATGCTTTTTTTTTTTTCAATTTATTGTTTTTAATCTATAATTTGTTAATAGCATACAGAAACTGGATGCCAGGCAGCCATGATGACAAATGAAAAAGAAACAATTCATTGCAAAATATCAGAAAAGAGAATCACACTGGCCAGGAGAGAAAGTCCACCAGGGCGTTATTGATCTAGAGCTGCCTCCATTAAGCTTAATTTGATGTCTGAATATATAAGAAGGCACTAGGAGTATAAAGCTGCCTTGTAAAACATGTTCGAACAAACATCAGTGTGCATGATGGACTCTTGAGGTCAGGTGATTTCAAGGTTTTAAGCTCAGATCGCTCCATCGTATTTAATAGGGAGACTGAATACATCCTTTACCTTATATATCCTATACTTATACGCTATATACTAACTGAATTAATTGCCATATTCTTGTATAATTGTATTAATTCCGTAGAATTTTAGGTGTCATTCCCACTTCCTCCACATTTTTGTTTGTTTAAATCTGTGTCAATAATCCAACTAATACTCAGAAGTATTTCAATAATATTTTAAATGACAACTCAGTTTCATTTTCTGTGTCACAGGTTTAAGAGTCCAGCCCAGGGTTAGTTTCCCACACAGAGCTCTCAGTCTTCCTCCCAACACATCGTACGCCAACCTGACTGCGCTGCTCACCGTGGCAAGCTCCCCCTCACACATCCAGCACTTTCCCCACCTGGAGATGCTCAATGGCAACAGCACAGGTAAAGGTTAGACTGACAGGTCAGAGCATATAGTTAAAGACACCTTCATAGGAATGGGACAGAGGAAAAATGTGCTGAGAGAGGGTGAGGCGTGAAGAGTAGCAGGAACAGCTCATCAGAAAGACACTACCCTCTCTATCTGACCTCCTGAAACACAATAACCTGTTTGTGTGTGTGCGTGTTTTCTCTCTGCTCTAACACAGGCCGCGTGCCCACACGCTTTCAGGCACCCTTATCCACATCTTGACATTGCATGGACTACACTGGCCTGAGTGATGACAAACATGTTCATCAATATGTGCAAACATGGCTTATTTTTTAACAAAATACAAAAATATGGATAATTACAAATGGTTTTATCATAACATCCAGAAGACAGACTCTGGCAATGTTTTTGACAAGTTCACAACACAGCTAGAAAAATGATAAACAACGATCTCATAAATGTATTTGTTTATAAAGAATATGAGCTGATTCATCATAATCCTTAAATGAGTATCCCAAAAACCATGCAACAGTCGGGTACGTTTAAGATTTGTGTGCCTTCTTTTTTTTTTTTTTTTTTTTTCCATTTGAGTCAAATACCCCTTCAAAACTGTCTCCCCCGACAGAGCGTACCTTCTCCCTCGAGGCGGCTTTGTGACACTTTCCATCCTGTCTTCAAGTTTTTTTCACCCTCCACCCCGTTTCCTTCTTTCCTGTCTTTCACTTGTTTTCTTTCCTGTCTGTCTTCCTCCGACAACCCTCCTTTATCTGAGCTGTTTTATGTTACCTCCCCCGCTGTCTGCTCCTTTCTCCGCTTCCCCTCCTGTGCACCTTACTCCCGCTCCCTTTCCTTTTCCCTGCATTTTTCTCTCTCACGCCCTCGTGTTTGCACTCTCACAGGCACGGAGAAGACGTTCGAGTTGACTCCTGTCGCAGCCATCTCTGTTCACCTGTTGGCTGGCGATGGAGTGGAGCTGCAGGTGACTGGGCCAATCACCTTCTCTGTGCCCCTCCCGCCTGACAGTGGCCTGAAGGAAAATGATCACCTCCCTACTTGGAGATTTGACCCACGCTTAGGTATGTATTAACAGAAACTCACACGTAAGCTTTTCTGACTTTCTAAGTTTAAGTTCAGGAAGTTTTTAACTCTGAAGTCTTCACTTCTGTTTAAATGAGACCTGCCCTAGCTGATATGTTGTAATTATTTGTGAAAAGAGCACATTACAAGCATTAACACAAACCACGTGCATGCTCACATGGTGCAGCCAGGTCATAATTTGTGGCTGTGTATCAGAGTGATGAATAGAATTATTCATACGATCATAAAAATTGCCAACATACAGCTACACATTAATCTCTTCACATCACAAGTTTGGACTGTGGATCCATAATCTGCCCGGGCTCAGTTAAATCTTGAACTAAACAATAGCTAAAAGCCCTGTGGTGTTGGCTCATGCAGCGGAGACATTTCAAATCTCTCTGGGCGCTCTGATTTACTTCTGCGATCTTAAATCTTTGTTGTCAGTCCTCCTGCACTGTGACACACCCAGTTCCTCTCAGAGAGGCTCCACTTAAAGACAGTGATTCGATCATCAGTTGACTCAGACGTGTCTGCATTACAAAACCTCCTTCAGCATGAACATTAGTGTCTCACCAGACCCACTGCTTCCTCACAACAGCAGGAAAAAGCTCTGTTAGGACCCACTGGAATTATTTAGGGGAAAATTAAGACAAGCTGTAAACACACATTATAAGATTGACATACCACCTATTAATCTGAATACTAGTGTATTAGCAAATGTTATGTAGACATTCATGAAATTATCATTTTGAAGGTGCACTTATGTCTACTTCTGTTTAATATTAACTCTCCTTTAAGCTCTGTTTTCTGAGGTCAGTGTTGGTTTTCAGCTGGTAAATGTGTCAGTTTGTTCTCCACCTAATTATATTATCACTGTTGTTTGGTGCTGTGCTTGTAGCAGATAATTTTTCACTGAAAGCAGCTGTCTGCAGTGGCTGGAAAAAGGACTGATTAAAGCAGCAAGGGTGGAAAAAAAAAGCCGTAAATTTCCAGTCCTGAAAAACAAAATTGTGAACTGAAAGATACTGAAACCTCTTGTGGAGCTGAGGGGAACTCCTGGCCGGGCATATTTCTTGGTTAATTCATCACTATTACTGATATCTTACAATTGGATTAAAATCCTAAAAATGTCATACTTCCCACGTGTCATGATATGTGTACTACATTCATGCTACAGTCATTTCACAATAAACATTTTAGAGCTCTGATTTATTTGGCCAAACAGTGTCTAAAGATTGCTACTAGAAGTGTTTAGTGAGATCTAGATGGGCAGATGAACGGATAGAAAGAAAATAAAACATTTGAAAGGCAAGTATTTTGAATTTCTCCTTCATTAGTTCACCTTTATTTTCTGTCTGTGCTGTGCAGTTTTCATCTAAACTGTAATCATACGTCAGAATATTACATTGATTAAAAAAAGGATCACATTGGCTCCTGTGATAGTTTCAGGATCTCAGGAGTCTGTTTTAAAGCGCCTAAAGTATCAACATCCAGGGCTTATAAAAAGGGCTTTCATTAAAGCTGAATGAACACACACACACTTGTATCCTCCTCACAGCCTGTAGCTGCGAGTATTTCCACAACAAGAAGCCGTTCCCGGACCCCTCTCCAGGCTACATCTCATGTTCCTTAGCAACCCACCAAATAAGTAACACAACAGACCGGCCCATCTCCTGATTGAGTTTCTTCACTGAGCATTTAGTGGGTGAAATGTGTGTGAGTGTTAAACTGAAGATAATAAGCAGACAAAAAGAAGTTTGAAATCCATCTGGTGCCCGCGGTGGAAGACTTGAGGCTGAGGATAGCAGCCTCACAAAGACGCTAGTATTGTTTATGAAGTGCTCGCATGGAGGAGGCATGAACACAGAGAGAGGGAAACCTGTTTCACTTGTGCAACTGACGACATGTCATGTATTGTTTGATGTCAAGCAGGCATGGGGAGGACTGATGTCATACACAAACAGATCAGGTTCACCGGTTTGTGCGAGTCGGGAGTCTGACGATGCAAATAAGCGCCGCTCGCTCAGATCAGCCGACGACTCTGCGGCTGGCCATGTTGGCTTTGTATGAATGGGCAAGAAGCAGAAGTAATATATGGGCTGTATTGACTTTATAAATGTTTGCCTTGCGTCTGAGTAGCTGCCCTCCTGTCTGTCAGTGCTGTATTGTACCGAAGCGTGGGAACAGGTCTGTCATTTGTAGCTATGAAACAGGTCAGCCACACAGAGAGGACTCCCCTGTGGAAAGGATTCAGAGAGGGACCTGGGTGAATCTGGGCAGGGCTGGGCACAGTGGTGTGTGATTGTGTGTGTGGTGCTGAGTCACACAGCCTCGCTCTCATTTCTCTTCCATTTCTTGTGCCTGTTCCCTTATCTCTCCTTCCACTCCTCCTGTTTATCCCCTCGTTTCCTCTGCTTGTGATGTTTCCCCCCGTCAGCATCTCTTGTATATTTGCCTTTCCTCTTTGAATATCCTCTTTACCCTTTGTTTCCTCCTTTTTTTTTTTAACATTGACGCATATTCCTAACCACTTGATGTTATATAACTTTGTATAAACATAGAAACAAAGTAGGTCTCACCACATTAGCCCTGAGAGCCTGAGGATCGGAAGTGTAAAGGCACAACACAGTGTTTTCCTCTTGAAGCAGATTTACTGGGAGCCAATCAGTCAATGCCTCTGGCTTTGTAGTGGTTTTCCATTCTGGCTATGCGGAGATCCGCTATTGTATTCAGTGTACACTGCTCATAGGGTAACACTGTTATCTACATGTTGCCTCCTTGTGGGAGAATTAAGTACTACCAAAACACTGCCGTCTCTAGAACAGGTCAGGGCAGACGTTCGAGCCGTTAATCAGGATATCTGCAGCTATGAAGAGAGCAAAGAAAGTCATAAGTCAGTAGAAGACATTAAGCTGTGCGTATAGGTGGCAGTTCAAACTTTTTAAAAATTATTATTTTTAATCTGTACCACCAGACATGTACACTGCTAACTAGACAGTTCATTACAAAGCTTCATTATCAAATGTTGATTTTAGTCAAAGAAAAGGTGTGTTTGGTCACCCTTTAGCTGTTCCCTTTAGCGTCACCACAGTGAAGGGTGTCGAACTCCAGGCCACAGCAGGAACACAGCAGGTTTTAGATCTCACCCTGGGTCAACACACCTCAATCAAATGATTAGTTCATTAGCAGGCTTCTGGAGAACTTGAAGACATGTTGAGGAGGTCATTTAGCCATTTGAATCAGCTGTGTTGGATCAAGGACACATCTAAAACCTGCAGGACACCGGCTCTCGAGGCCTCGAGTTCGACACCCCTGCCCTATATCATCTCAACCTTGCCTCTCTAACTTTATCTCCACACTGCTCAACCTGAGCTGTCCATTATAATGTACTCTTTTAATCCCAATCTTCAGCTTCACCTCTGCCACCTCCAGCTCCACCTGCTGCCTTTTCTGTCAGTGTCACCGTGTCCAACCCATACATCAGGGGTGGGCAACTCAGGCTTTGAGGGCAGGTTTTAGATCTCACCCTGGGTCAACACACCTGAATCACATGATTAGTTCATTAGCAGGCCTCTGGAGAACTTGAAGACATGTTGAGGAGGTCATTTAGCCATTTGAATCAGCTGTGTTGGATCAAGGACACATCTAAAACCTGCAGGACACCGGCTCTCGAGGCCTGGAGTTGCCCACCCCTGCCATACATTGTAGGCCTCACTACCAACTTGTAAACCTTTGAATACGAACCTTTCACTCTTGTTTGACCGAATATCTTATTTCAGAGTGAAATACTGTAATTAAGTTGACTGGTTTATCCAAACAGCTATCATTTGGCGAGGATCCTGACCATAAATAATTTAGTACTAACACATTAAGAGATTAGCTGTCTTAACGCCATCCAGCCCCGTCTTTACATAATTAAGAGGAGGCAGGTGAGCAGTTGCTGCAGCCAGTGCTCACGGAGAAATTTTTACAAAGTTTGTTTCCACATACTGTGATTTTTGTGTGTCTGCAGGTATCTGGATAAAGAGCAGCTGGGCTCAAGTGCAGAGGACGGGAAACCAGCTCAGTCTAACCTACATTGTTCCTCAGCTGGGGTATTGGGTGGCCGCCATGTCGTCTCTACACACCGGTAAGAAAATCCATAGACAAGAATTAAATTTACTTCACAAAACATATATTTTTGTTCTGTCATTTATGTGGTTTACTTGACTGCAGACTTCCACCAAACAGCTTTTTCTCTGGTGCTACAACACATGTCTTTGTAACAGGTCCAATGGTTGCGAAGGACATCAGCACGTACCACACTGTGTTTCTGTTGGCCATACTGGGAGGCATGGCTCTCATCCTGCTCTGTCTGCTCTGCCTCCTGCTGTACTACTGCAGGTGTGTGAAGCACTTTGCCTTTACACACTCTATAGCAGGAGTTTCCAGATTAGCATCTAAGTTAGGGAAGATGATGTCAGTCTGTAGCTAGAACATGTGTACTGCTACTTGGGAGTTTTTTCTCTGTTATTAGTCCAAAATTTACCTTAGCAGGCCGACAGGACAGCTTGGGCTTATCTCATCTCAAGAGCGGGAGTGTTTGTATGCCACATTTAACTGAACATTAACAATACTTCTTTTGAATACATTTCTTTTTTATTGAATCCAGCCCCATCTGTCGTCCTTCTGTCTGCCTAGGTTTACACGTTTATTAGTTCTTCAGTTGTGATAACAGTACCAGAAAACAAAGCCCTGTACTAATAAAAGTTCTCCAGAGTTAGTCACATGGCAGTAATATAATTTTATGTTGATCAAATGTAAACAATCTGGACTCGGGCAGCTGCGCTACAGAGTAAATATAAGCCCTCACAAACGCTGTTGTCCAGTCTTAAATTGTTCCAACAAAAAGTCAGGGATGTATTTTTCACCGTTAGAAACATTTGTGTGTAATTATTCTGATTTTAAAGATTAAATGTGCTCTGTGTCTGTGTTCACCCAGACGTCGCTGTTTGAAGCCACGTGGGTCTCACCGCAAGCTCACGCTGTCCTCTGGACTGGACAGCAGCAAGAGGGACCAAGCCACGTCCATGTCTCACCTGAACCTCATCAGCAATGAGGTGTGTTTGCTCAGTGATCAGATGGCACAGTTTAAGGAGTTTACACATTAATGACTGTTTAAAGGTGTTGGAAATGGAAAACACACCTAAGTCTTTCACGAAATATTAAATATTTTGGATGTTCTCTAAAGGACGTATTGCATAGCCAGGCTTTCTTTGCATTTGCTGTCTTTGTACACCCAGGCTTTCTACTCCAGGATCAGTCTGCACTAGATTAAAACAGGGCGTCTGATACATTATTTCACTCTTATTTTGCACAAAAAGACCAATCATGTGTAGCCTACCTCAGCTGGAGACACTATTTGTTTGTTTTTTTTAATGTATTAGGAAAAAAACTGCTAAAAATTACTGCAGGTAATCTTTTTAGTTAATTAGTAGATATATTTATAAAAGTAAAATGCAGTTTTTAGATGATGATTTCATTGATTAAGGGAGAAAAGTTATCCAAACTTGTCTGGTCCTGTGTGAAAAAGTAATTGTCCTTGTAGTTAAATCATGAATTCACTCTGATTTTGAAAGCTGAGTTCAGTTCAATAAACAGGCACCTGATTACTGGCACAGTAAGTTTGAACAGTTTGAATCCTGTTACATCTGATATAAAAGTAACACAGAAAAGAAAGGGAACATCATACCAACAGTAAAATATGGTGGTGGTAGTGTGATTGTCTGGGGCTCTTTTGCTGCCTCCAGACCTGGAAGACTTGCTGTGGTAAATGGAACCACAAATTCTGCTCTCTACCAAATCATCCTGAAGGAGAATGTCCAGCCATCTCAAGCTGAAGCGCATTTGGGTTCTGCAGGAGGACAATAATCCAAAACACACCAGCAAGTCCACCTCTGAATGGCTTAGGGAAAGCTTTGCCACTCCAAAAGACTTAGACTGGCCTAGTCAGCATCCTGACCTGAATCTGATTGAGATGCTGTGGCATGACCTTAAAAAAGGTGGTTCAAGCTCAGAAAAACCTCCGATGTGGCTGAATTACAACAATTCTGCAAAGAAGAGTGTCCCAAAATTCCTCCATAGTGCTGTAAAAGACTCACTGCCAGTTATTGCAAACAATTACTTGCATTTGTTGCTGCTAAGGGTGGCCCAACTAGTTATTAGGTTTAAGGGGCAATCACTTCTTGGATTTGCCCCTATGAAGGAAAACGTGTATCGATGCTGAACTGAACTGTGCTCCTTAAGTGCACTGCATGGTTGTTTGTTGGTCCTGTGCAGAGCTTTGCTGTGGAGCTCATCGTGCTGTAGCTGCGTTTGTGTTGTTGGTCCTTTAACTTGGCCCCTGCAGCAGAGAAGACAGGAGTCATAATAACAAAGAACTTCTTTGTAATAAAGTGAACCTGAGTGTTTCAAAATATTAAAAATTGTCAGCTGCAGCCACTGTTTATGCTTTTTTTTTTTTCCCCTCATTTTGATTTTTCAACCAATCAAAAGGCTGTTATTTGTTTATGGATAGCAGCACACCTCCTTCACCCTTCTTAACACAAAAGAACATCAGCATGGGACCAAACACAGATGAATTACTCACACTATTGCACTATACATGTTTGGAATTGAACTACAGTGTTTTTTATGGTTTGCTTCATGTATTTAAAAACATTCTCACACCCAAATTTTGTTGTTGCCTTCAGGTGCAGCTGGAGCTTGTTTCCACGGGGACTGAGCCTGACATGACCACTCCGATGCTCAAGCCTTCCTCATATGAGCACCAAGACAATCAACGTCAACACAGCCTTATCCATCAAAACAAACACAGCCGCTCCTCTCTCGGCAACAACAGCCACCACGGATCATCTCTGGGCAATCTGACCCCTCGCAGCCGAGACTACCGACAGTCTGTGGAGACGTTTCAGCTGAAGGCTGCTCTGTCATCGGGGACAGAGAGGGGCTACCGTCAATCATACACCTCCTTCTGTTCATCAAGCAACCAGATTTCAGATGCATTGTCATCCACTAATCATGGTCAAGTGTCAGCTACACAGCTTAGCAGTGTTGGGATTATTGATTGCATCTCCCCTTCCTCCCCTCCGCACTCCCCCAGCAGAGGGGAGGGAGGTGAGTGCAGGGCTCCCGACCACCTTCTGTCCCGGTCTGTGGACCACCTGGAGCGGCCCAGTCCACAGTTGCTCTCCCGGCCAGGCCAGCTGCTCTGCTGCGGCTCTGTAGATCTGCTGAGTGGAGGTGAAGGCTACTCAAGAGTGCGACCCACTCTTGTAATCCCAGCACACTACATGCGGCTGCCTGGGGAGCACCCTCTGTCTGGTCAGGCCCTCCTGCTGCAGACTGACCAGCAGAGCGACTTAGAGACCATCCAGGCTGAGCTCAATGCCTCACATTCCCAGCAGCCCCTGGGGCAAACCCCCACTGACTGCGACCCAGGTCCAAAAAAGCAGGGTGAAGGCGAGGGTCTCTCAGGTCTGTCAGAGTCTCTGTCTATTCCAGGAGCTCTTGGGGAGTCGGGTCTTGTGGAAATAAACAGCGAGGACACCTTGCTGGCTGAAAAGACTTTAATGGAGCTGAGAGGAGGGAAGCCTCTGCCTCACCCACGAGCCTGGTTTGTCTCCTTGGATGGACGCTCCAATGCTCACATTCGCCACTCCTACATCGATCTCCAGCGGGCAGGGTGCCACAACAACAACAACAGCACGCCAGGTGCAGGAGGTCAGCAAGGTAGCAGCCGCCAAGGGAGGCATGGCAGTTGTAACGATGCCAGTCTGGACTCGGGTGTGGACCTGAACGAGCCGAGAGCGGGGCGCAGGGGAAGAGATGCTGAGCAGGAGGAAAAGGGGCTTGAGAAAGACAGATCAAAGGGGGCGACGCCAGCCTCGGCCTACACTCAGCTGGTGTTTGTGGATGATCTGAACGTGGGAGGCTGTGAGCAGGAGAAGTGCACCCACAAGGGCAGCAAATCTGGACCTGTCTTGTCAGACAAAGCAGAGAGTAACAGAGTGGATCAGGGGCAGGGGGATGCAGTAGGTAAAACAGCTGAGGGAGTACAAATACAGGAGGAGCCACCCTCACTTTCCTCTGCATCCCCTACTTCTCCTCCGCCCCTTCCAACTCCAGAGGGAGTGACTTTCAGGACTGATCACGCGCTGCTGTCAGTGTCTCCGGATGAGGACGCAGCACACGATGATGCAGAGGAGGAGAAGAAAAGCCCCTGGCAAAGGAGGGAGGAGCGACCCCTGCTGGCCTTCAACCTCAAATGATTCACAGATGACAATTAAAGGAAAGATTCACTTTTTTTTTTCAAGTCTGTTCAAAGTAGAACACCAGTTTAAAGCTTTTTTTAGTTGCCATGCTGTTTTAAAAAAAATCAGCGTTAATTAAACAATCTCTTTCCTATTCTAGGAAAAATTAATCAAAGTTAACAAGACGTTGAGCACAGTTAAGTCAGGTTTAATCATAAAATCTCAGTGAAAACTGATCTTAAAGTTGAAATGAGAAGCACGCTAAATATTTAACATTTAAGACATGGGAGAGCGTCTCAGTATGCGTGCCATAAAGCAGCGATAAAAAAGCATAACCACACTGCACAGCATTGCCGCTAAAAACAGGATTTGTGTGTTGCCGAGAGAGCTGTACCCCACCCCTCCAACTCATGCTCAAAGAATGAGGTGTCCTGTTCCAAGCAGAAGTGGTGTTGTTGAGGTTAAAGTGTCATCGTGTTCTTATTATTGCTGTTTTGAGCATTTTCTAGTAAACTAAGCAACTCACAAAGTCACATTAGAGGCATGCTCAATGGTAATCCTGTCCACTAATGTGGCTGAATGCATCCATTCTGATGAGTGCAACTGTGATTTATTTCCTCCATTTTTCAATACACTTCACTTTCAGAGGCACCATCTTTGCAGGCACTAGGAGGAGAAGGAAAGGTACTAGGAGGAGGAAAAATAATCAGGAAACACACGTGCATGTCGGTTCTGCTTTGAAACAGACTTGAAAGAGTGTAAATCTGTCCGTTAACCACAACGACTCCTCTGCTCAGACCACAACATGAAGGATATATGTGTTTAAATTGAAGCCTTTTGTTCTTAATATAGCACTGAATCAATATTTTAGCACTGGGAGCCCATCTGGTTGAGAAATGAACACTTCTGCTGGACTCTTAATGACCACTGTTGTACTTCACTTTTCATGAAACACTACGTAAACAGACCACTCGTCAGGCGTGGCGAACACATTGCCTGAGGGGAGACATAAAGACGCTGGAGGCACGAAATTAGGATATTTTATGCACAACAAATATATGCCTTTTTAATAAATAGCCTTGCAAGCATAAATGAACTGTAGTAGAAGCAGTCGATGGGTGGTTCATGAAAAATCCAAGACTACAAAAAACTTTCTTTCTTGAGCCATATTGGCCTCAGTCCATTAGCTTAATCTAGTAACATGCAGCAACACTCGTTTGAAAGTTATAACCCCGGTTTGTTCACGCTGACTGATGTCTGCGATTATGAAACATCTGTGCAAAACGGGGCAGCCGTGTTCGAGGGATTTACTTTGAACGGTTGGTGGTATGTTGCTAGAGTTTAATCTAGCCTATCAGAAGGCTTTGTGGGAGATAAAGTTTCTGGACTGAGGAGGTTTAACCACTATCTGCTCTGTAGCATAATCAGATAATGTGACACACCGCTATGCTGGTGGGTAAGGATGTAATACCACTTCAAAGCCACCCAAATTAGTTGTGAGGGATATTGGTATGAAGGGTTTTGTAACTGTTGAACCACTGACTGGTGTATTTTTTATGTTTTGCTTTGAAGGCTATGCATAACTTTTATATGGCTGCTTGATGCCTTTTTTTGTAATTTTAATCATTATAATTTTAATTGCCAAACATGAAGTATTTTATCTGAGAATAGGCTATTTTTTTCTTTCTTTTAAATATGTTAAGGGCTTTTCCTCCGTACCCACCTTAACGTTCAAGCTATGAAAGCAAACGCTCGATAGCCTTTCACCTGAAATACAAACTGTATTTGCTTGCTGTGTTTCACCTCCATTTGAACCACTCACCCACGATCCAAGTGCCTTTGAATAGCCTGACTCTACAGCAACTGATTACCTTATTTATTTCTCACCTCCTTTTGCCTTCGTCCGCCCTTCCCCTCCTTCCTACCTCAGCCCTTACTTTCTCTCCTGCTTGTGAAAGAAAGCATGCAGTAAACTTTCCTCAGCACTAGCGTATAACAAGCTACACTGCAGACATCTCAGAAAATGTCTACCAGCTGCTGCAATCGTAAAATCCTCTACAGTAATCAGCAAGAGTTCAGTCTCCCTCAGAGTAAGCAGTTAAAGATGTTTTGTTTTTGTGTGTGTGTGTCTGTGTGCGTGCGTGTGTGTGGCACTGGATATGTGAAGCTACACTGCAGGTCGTTTCAGTGCATTTTCTTATTTTTGTGTTTTGTGGGTGAACGTTTGTCTGAAATGTGTTTTGCAGTGGCGGCTGAGTTGATGCTGACTGATCAACATGCATCCAGTCAAGGTTCACATAGACAAAGCAGCCATATTACAGAGTGTGTATAGTCTTTCTTTACCTCTGCCTTATCAAAATAATGTGTGTCTTTGTGTTATGAATGGCCTTTTCTCTTTTAGTTTCCCACACAGCAATCTCCCCTTTTAGGGTGGATGAGCAATACAGTATCTTTGAGTGTGTAAATCAGATGCTTGCATTATATTTGAAGCCTGTTATTCTGAATAAACAGCCAAACTGGAATTAACTGAGTGTGCATCTGTTTGCAAAATTACACCTCTATATCTCTTAAAGCAAAAACTGTGTTTTTAGGGGAGGGCATTTAAAGGACACTATGAGGACAAAGTACTGTTTATACGCTAATCCAGATAAAAGTTAAAATGTATTCACATGGGCCACTTTATTGGGTACACCTTGCTGGAATCAGCTGGGAGCCCTTTTTGCTTTCAGGTGGCTGCATATCCATGATGGGAATCTGCGGTTACACCATTGTTTGACGATATGATCTTTGTATTAAGGAGCACAACGGCTGCCAAGAAGATATCCCGCACACCTTTACACTACCAGCCTGAACCGTAGAATCAGGATGGCTCGATGCTTTTGTGGTGTTTACTCCAAATTATGTCAGTACCATCTGATGTTGCAGCAGAAATCAAGACTCGCTAGGCAACATTTCCCAATCTTCTGTTGTCCAGTGTTGGACTGTATACTCAGTTTTTTGTTTTTAGCTATGTGGGCTTCTGCTGCTGTGCTTCTGCATATCGTGGTCGTAACGAGTGGTTATTTGAGTTGCTGTCAACTCAAAGCAATCTGGCCATGACCTGTGGCCTCTTCATCCAGAAAGCTGCCGCTCACTCGACCATTTTCTGTTAACTCTATAGAGATGGTTGTGTGGAAATCGACAGTCTAAGAAACTGCTAAATTGACCTGTCTAGACCAGCCTGTTTACACACAGGGTGGTTCTCGATGTCAAATTCACTTAAATCACTTTTCTTCTCTATTCTGATGTTCGGTTTGAACTTCAACAGGTCATCTTGATCATGCTTGCATTCCTAATTGCACCAAACCACTGCCATTAGATATTTGCATTACAGAGTAGGTGTACCTAACAAAATCGCCATTGAGCGTAAATTAGATGTCCTTTCGGGTAATTTTCACCATTTATTCACCACAACTTTATTTGTAGTACTTATCATAATCATTACAAAGCTTGAGAACATACAATGGTAAAAACATTTCTCATCCTTGTTTTCAGATCAGGTCAGATATCTACAAAAACATATCAGTTATGCCTCAATGGTCCTGACTACAGCCTTCCATAAGGACGTCAACAGTCCCAGACTCACTGAGGATGGTTTTTATTAACGGATTAATTAGATTAACTTAACTGACAGGGATCTGTGTTTTTTTTTCTTTTTTTTGTATGTACTTGATATAAGAAAACTGAATAATCCTAAATGATATCAAATCCCCAAAGTTGCTGTCCAAAACCTGCCTTATGCACTCCAGAGTTGTTATATTTTTGCACATTTAAATAGGTATTTTTTATTTAATTGTAACCTTTAGGCTTTTTGTTTCTTCTGCTACATCATCAGTTCTTTTCCAGGATGGTTTTGTTTACCTAAATTTGTTTAAAAATGTTGAAGTTGCAAAAGTGCTACTTTGCACGTGTTTTTCTCATTGATAGTATGAATTTAGAACACACTTGCTGATAGTCCAGAAGACACCCCAGTATCTAGTTTTAAAAAACTGACATACAATTTATTTTTACTTTGTATTTTATTATTTTAAAAAAGTAATTTTAGATTTTTGTCATTTTTGGGGGTAATTTCCTGTAATTTGTAATTTGTATTTATTTTCCCTCTCAGTATCAGAAACAAGTGTCTAAAGTGTCTGTAACATTTAAATGGCTAAATGTTTGAAATAAGGTAAAAGTTTAGTTTGGGTACCACTCGGCTTCGTGTTAAAGGCAGCAACTCAGGTCTGCGTTCCCGCCTTTGGCCACTAGGCGGCGCTCTTTCCTTCGACATTTTCTTTGTTTTTTCCATCTCTCGCCCGCTCCCCGTTAGCTCTGTTAAACGGTGGCTGACTATATTTTTAAAACATTTTTATGATGGCGGAGGACAGTGAATCCGCAGCCAGTCAGCAGAGCCTGGAGCTGGACGACCAGGACACCTGCGGGATAGACGGAGACAACGAGGAGGAGAATGAGCATATGCAAGGGTGAGGGGTGGCCTGTCCGGTCGGCTCGGGGAAACGCAGTAACGTTATTCCAGGCAGCCTGCTTGTGAGCGGCTAAGGCAGTGAGCCTGCTAGTATTAGCAGACACCAAACACAGGCCGTCTTGAACTGTTTTTAACGTTGTGACCTCTTTAAAGCTCTCCGACTGAATGACATGGCGGGCAACCATTAAGACAAACCGCTAGCTAGCTAACGTTAAGTAGCTGAGCTGTCATTCGTTGCTATGGTAGCTAATGTTAGCTCTGTGTGCGGGTCTAGCAGAGCCAGCATCCATCCTCATCGTTTGTTTTCATGTCTGTAGCAGTCCAGGGGGAGAGCTGGGGGCCAAGAGGAAGAAGAAGAAGCAGAAGAGGAAGAAAGAGAAGCCAAGCTCGGGGGGAGCCAAGTCTGACTCTGCCTCGGACTCTCAGGAGATCAAGGTGTGATGATGATGGTGATGATGACCCAGTGAAATGAGTGCACACACCCTTTTTTTTAGGGCAGGGGATACAATACAAAACAAGCTACTTTTAATATGCTGAAAATGAAAGAGGAGGGGGAAGAAAAGGGAAAGCAACAACCCAGAATTCAGCTTGTTTGCCGTCAATGTGTCATGGTCAGTAAGGTTTTTCCAGCCTTGGCATGCTCCCTGTTTGTATTCTGTAATAATACTGGAATGAGGTAGTTTATTTTGGTAAAAGGATATATCACAAACTTTTAGCCAGCTGTGAGATTTCTACATACTGCATACTGCTTTAGAAAAATAAACAATAACTACATCCAGACTCTGATGTTCTGATCGCATAAAAAAAAAAGAAAATCAAGCTTAACTAAATGATTTAATGACAGGGACTGTCATATTTGAGTTTTTGCATTTATAACTTAAAGACCATTGACTTCATCAATCATTTATACAGTGACATGATTAATCCGGTTTCTCTTGTTCAGTGGGAGTATCGTGTCCAGGAAAAGATTTGTGTAAACATGACTATAAGACTGTTTATTTGCACGCACTCTGATGTTGCCTCTTGTCTACATTTAGATTATTTAAGGCATCCAGTGTTTGGTTGAATGATACAGACATTAAGTAATCTGTGTATGTGTCCCCACTCTAAATCAGAACCCTGGCCTGCCCATCCAGAAGCTGCAGGACATCCAAAGAGCTATGGAGCTGCTGTCCTGCCAGGGTCCAGCAAAGAGTATAGATGAGGCAGCCAAGCACAAGTACCAGTTCTGGGATACTCAGCCTGTCCCAAAATTAAGTAAGTACTTAGTTAAATTCCTTTAAATGAACTGCACTCCTGTTTAAATTGGTATTATTTCCTCTGTCAACAGAAATTATTTTTCTCTGCATTTTTCTTTCTGCACCAGCGCCATCTGCTGGTTTTATCTCCTCAGTCTGCTGATTTAGGCCAGTCTCTTAGAAACATGTCAGCTGCGATGTACAGTAGGGGTCCATGCATTCCCACTGGGCATGCTCAGCAGCATTAGATCAAGCTGTTTCCATAACAGCCATGACCCAATGAGTCAGGCCTTTGTGCAGCCACAGGCTGTGGGGGTCGACGCAGGACAAAAAGCAGCAGATTTATATAAAGTCTGATTGATGCCATCAGCGGTTTTGTGCATTGCTCACAGTTTAAGGACATGGAGTTTTATGAGGTCCCATGGAAGTGTGGTGATTGGAAAACAGTTGCAAACCTTTGACAAAAGGCTGTGCTATTTTTGCAGATGAAGTTGTGACGAGTCACGGGCCAATTGAGGCTGACAAAGAGAACATCAGACAGGAGCCATATTCTTTACCTCAAGGCTTTATGTGGGACACTTTGGATCTCAGTAATGCAGATGTCGTAAGTGCAGTGTTTGTTTAAAATACACCAATGAGATTAATCAGATTAATCAAAACAGAATGATTTATTGTCACACTCTTTTGCAGCTGAAGGAATTGTACACGTTGTTAAATGAAAATTATGTGGAGGATGATGATAACATGTTCAGATTTGATTATTCTCCAAACTTTCTTAAATGGTAAGCTTTTTCATGTTTGTCACATGATGCAGTACAGTAGCTTTAAATGTATGCAGTTATAATAAAATCACGTGTTCCCCTCTCAGGGCTTTACGTCCACCGGGCTGGTTACCACAGTGGCATTGCGGAGTGAGAGTGTCCTCAAATAAGAAGCTCGTTGGCTTCATCAGTGCCATCCCTGCAGATATACGAGTCTATGACACGTGAGTGCTCATTACTTGTCGTATGCATTTGAGAACAGCAGTGATGGGGAAAGTGTTTTACTCATTCAATCCATCCTTTTGTTTCTTTTCTTTTCTTTTCTTGCTTGTGGCTCCAGGCTGAAGAGGATGGTAGAAATCAACTTCCTGTGTGTTCATAAGAAGCTGCGTTCAAAGCGCGTTGCTCCTGTGCTCATCAGAGAGATAACAAGGAGAGTGAACTTAGAAGGAATATTTCAGGCCGTATACACCGCCGGAGTTGTGCTGCCTAAACCTGTGTCTACGTGCAGGTATGTTATTCACTAGTCACACATGCTGCACATAGGCAGCATGTTAAAATATAGAAAACTCCAAGGCACTCTCTTTTCATATAAAATTAAAATACCTTTATACTCACGGCATGGTCATATTTAACTTAAAGCTCTGATGGGGGAAAACTGAGTCCACTCTGAATGTTTTCCACCAGTAAAACTCCACCAGTACTTTACTGGTCAAGTTTTCCACTCTTAACCGTAGGTTTGCTATTGGTGGAACACCACTAGAAAGATTCAGCCATTCAGTGCCATGAGAATATAAGCATTTTAATTGTTTAATGAAAACAGAGTGCCTTGGTGGTTTTTTTTGATATGTTAGCTTATATCTCTTATATCTTATATCTCGTATCTCTTCTAAAGAGCACATCTAGTAGAAGTGTTTTGAATCCAGGAAGCACTCCTTTTTTCTATTTAATCTTGGTCTCCTTTTTTTTTTTTTTTAAATCCCCAGGTACTGGCACCGCTCTTTGAACCCTAGAAAGCTTGTGGAAGTTAAATTTTCCCATCTGAGCAGAAACATGACCCTGCAAAGAACCATGAAACTCTACAGACTACCAGATGTAAACACTTACACTCATAAGTCCAGCATCTTGCTGTTCCTGTTGATAGCAGGAACTCATAGAGATTTTCCTTTTGCTCTCTCCACCCTGTGCAGAGCACCAAGACTCCAGGTCTGCGGCCGATGGAAAGGCGCGACGTCGGTCAGGTTACTGAACTGCTACAGAGATACTTGAGACGTTTCCAGCTTGCTCCTTCTATGGGAGAAGAGGAGGTGGCTCACTGGTTCTTACCACAGGACAACATAATTGACACATATGTAGTAGAGGTGTGTGGATTCAGATTTGCAGCCTGATGTTGATGGTTCTTCTGCACTTAAAGTGACATTGTTCTTGTTTTTATTTCCCTCAGGGTGCTGGTGGCATTCTCACAGATTTCACTAGTTTCTACACTTTGCCCTCGACTGTGATGCATCACCCTCTCCATAGGAGCCTGAAGGCTGCTTACTCTTTTTACAACGTTCATACACAAACCCCGCTACTGGACTTAATGAATGATGCACTGATCCTGGCCAAACTGGTAATCTTACTTTCTGCTTTTAAACACTTGCCAATACCAAAGACAACAGCTGATGAGATCAGTGACATAAACTGAGATTACAGCACAACAGGAAGACGCACGTGTGAGGGCACGTTTCAGACCAGACTCATTATAGATTGATAGATATTTTATTTTATGAATACCAAGATGGTTTATGTATTTTTTTTTTTTTTTACAAAGACTTATAAATCATTGGGAGTCAGTGATGTTTGGTTAGATGGATGAGGAATGAGAGTAAGATCCAACATTTTACTTGTGCAGTAGAGGATAAAAGTGAGAGAGACTGACCCGGGCTGATCTTTATTTATTTGAGGCCAGATCAGAGCCCTGTGCTGAGAACCAAGTTCCATGGTAGTTTTCTATTATCTCAAGTCACTTACCCTAACATCAGCACTCAAGTTGATTCAGAGTTTCTGGATCTAGATACAAGCACATCTGACCAGTCAAACTTTTTATTGTATCGGAAGCGGAGTGTCTCATTTTACAAAGGAAGAATAAACTGTAATATTAGAAAAATATGAAGAGGTTACACACAATAGAGAATGCAGGTGACACAGCTGCTGCAGAAAGGTCAGGGGTGTGAGAGGAAAAACAAAGTTTAGCCTATTTTGATGGCAGAAAGAAAAGCTGACAAAAATGCCAATTGTGTGAGTTAACAGACTTACCAATATCACAACTTTACCATTAAGAAACGGGAGAATCTGATGGGTTATAATCAAGTATTCCAGTGTTCAGATTTGCATATCGTGATCTTGTTTTTTGTTTTGCTTTGTTTTTTTTCAGCTGCAGCCTCAATGGTGTTGAATGGTCTAAGAGCATGTAAAGAACAAACACAAAAACAGAATTCAAATGTAGGCTTAGTCCAACTGTGACTGATATGAAGTCAAGTAGAAATGGGTGTCCAGATTATATTCATGATATTATTGATTAAAAAAAACTCAAGAAATAAAATTTAACGAAAGAAACTGTATTTATTACTAATAAAATGAACGGTGAAGCTATTTTCACAAGACTTGATCAGTCAGTAGGCGATATAACTGGAATATAACTCATGTTAGGTTTGCAACACAAGTTACCATGACGATGTACCCTGGGAAGAAGTGAACCACTTTCATAGTGCAGAAAACCCAGGGTTAACCCCCAAAGTTACTGGGATAAGCTAAAATCCTGCTTCGTAGTACGGGCCTGGTGTCAACCAGCTGGCAAGGCTACTCTCAGCTCTGTATACAAACGCAAACTGAGAGCAAGGTTTCCCCAGATACTTTTGATCATTTTCTTGCTGCTGTGTTAGTTATCATGGTGTTTATTCTTTGTGTTTAACAGAAAGGTTTTGATGTGTTCAACGCCTTGGACCTAATGGAGAATAAGATGTTTCTGGAGAAGCTCAAGTTTGGGATAGGAGATGGAAATCTGCAGTATTACCTCTACAACTGGAAATGTCCCCCTATGGACCCTGATAAGGTCAGTCTCAGGTGGTAATCACACACCAACTATTGGTCAGCATCCTGTGATGAGACTGCATGACAATTAGTGGAAAAAGTGGAAATAGTCTTTGGTTCAGATCTCAGTAGAGGTGCTTCTTGTGCCTGATTGTGCAAGCTTCACAGTCAAATAATTCTATAGCTTTGAAGCAAATCCACAGAGGCCTGATTAGGAGAAATCGTCCTCTGACATGATCATGGAAGCCTAGTTTTGATTGCAAAGATGTATCTGGGGGAAAAAAACACAGGACTTCTGGAACAGTGTGCTTTTGACAAATGAGACCAGAGTGGAGTTTGTCAGTGCAAACACCTCATACCAGCAGTCAAACACGGAGGTAGAGGGTGATGATTTGCACTTGCTTTGCTAGCCTACGTCAGATCATAAAAAGTTTGATCCGTGTGTTTCAGGTTGGCCTGGTCCTTCAGTAGCAGCTCTCTTCACGGCAGCTGCATCAACTCTGGAGGCTCTCAGCGATCTCCGGATATACCTTACCTGGACACGCAGGTGGCCCGAGCTAGACAATGAGAACTGCGACAGTAAATCCAACCTGGCGCCCGAGTGGAGCTTTCACTCGGCACTTGTATCATCAAAAACATTCTCAGTTCACCCGGAGGTGAAAACTCTTAAACCATCCAACATCCTGAATGTGAAGTCATGCTATGCCTGAGATACTCATACGACACAACGCTCCTGACATAAGCGCTCACGTTTAAAACACACACACACACACACACCGGTCTGACACTCGAGGATGCCTTGACATTGTGTATTCTGTTTTAAGTTCTTCTTCCTCAGTAGACACCAATGGACCGGCACGTCATTTAACTTTACTTACATGGAACTATGTAAATGATAATCAACTAAGCAAGCAAGACCTGACATAATTAACAACTGTTGTAATTTTATTTATCCTGTCCAAACAGTTACTGTTCCCGAACCCCTTTCTCCTCCTCCTCCTCCTTCCTGCTCCTGCTGCACTTATTATTGCTCCAGTTTCATATCAGTGTGGTCAGTCGAGTGTCTCTGCTGGCTGTTTTGGGCCTCAGTAGAATTAGAAATGCTGATCTTAACTTTTAAAATGACAAACTGCAAACACTGGGAGGGAGGAAAAAAGGATTCATCCCACTGGTGCATTGATATACATGTGTTTTGTTAAAGAGCATATGGTAGTTAACTGTACATTTAAAGCCAGATCATATTTATTTGTGTAGTGTGAGTTTGAGGGGTTTGGGAGGGCTGATCCAAAGTATTCTCCTCATGAGTAGCGTAGAAGTCACCGAGTTTGTTCAAAGTGTTTGGGGGTTTGTTTATTTTTTTTAATGAATGTATTGCAGAGACGAAGCACAATTTCTCAGTTATTAAACATACAAAATAAATGGGTCCTCGTTTCAAAGCAGATGGGATTGCGCTAGAATCTGTACAGCCGTGGTTTTTACGAAGGACGGGCGCCGTTTTCACCTTATAAAGCCGTTTCTAGAGCTGGCGTTTTTTAATACATTAAAACAACATGTTTGGTTGTACACTCTTTGTAGTAACAAACCCAAGCGTAGGGTTGTTTGCATGTCAGTGGTGTGCTGTCCAGTTAGTAAAGCTGTTCAGTTAGAAGTAATAGGAGCTGGTCTGGTCAGTGCATAAGCAGGGCAGTGAGAATGACGCCGGTGAACGTGGGGAAAAACTTCGATTTTATACAAAAAAAATTAAAGTTTCTGTTTAGAGCCAGGGTTTAAAAAAAGAGGTTTATTTACTTTGGAAGGACTCTGTTCAGCAGCGGTTAAAGCAAACAGGGCACATCTTCTGTTAGTTTGGTCACTGCCACCCACAGCAGTGGATAAACTGCTTCAGAGGAAACACGCTGTGCTTATTAAACAAAGGACTCGTTTAATGGTGGGTGCAGTGGCATCAGCTTGAAGTGTCCTCTCCTCCAGATCCACTTTCATTGACTTCTCTGGGTTTATTTTTTTTAATGGTACTGTATTTTGTGTATGTTTGGTTTTTTTCTACATGTGTTGTGCAGCTAAGTGCGTGAAACAGTTGTGATATTTATAACTGTACCTTTTTCATTTTTTTAATGTCTTGCATCATTTCTTTCCTCCTTTTCAGTATTTAAAACAAACATGACTGTCAGATTTGTGATTTAAGAGCTGGATGAGGATCTTTGATAAAACTGTTTTATTTTTTTGTCTGTGGTGGAGCTGCTGGTTAATTTAAATGTTCTAGTTCCTTAATGTTCACGGGGCTCTGCGTAACTTGCGAGGTAAAGAGGCTGCTTTTTATTTTAATGACTTTATTGTTAATATTTGATGTACTTTTCTAATCATCCCTTTATAGATTAGCCAGAAGAGGATAAATATTTGTCCTGTTGGTGCTTCAGGGCTCAAAGATGTTTTTTTTTTTAAATCACTTAAAGGTTGAATGACGTTATCTTCTCCAAATGTGTTCCTGGCATTAATTTAACTGAGAGTGGGTCGCTGGGTCAAAGCTGTGTGCCTCATGGATGTTGCTGTGTCACAGATGTGTTGCTTGCAGCTGTCTGAATGAACTCTGAGCATGTCTGTTTCGCTGCTGCGTTGATTTATAGCATCAATGTTTCTAGCCACGCCCTTTAGCGAGAACTCGGTCAGAAGTACCTGCCTTATTTAAAGGTTGTTTTTTGTTTTGTTTTTTAAGGTTTGGAGGTGGGGTGAGGGAGGGTGTACTTTTGAAATGTCATAAAGCTTTCTCTAACTGAAGAACAATATTTTTATTCAATTCCATTGTAAGCTGTGAAAAAGCTGAAGAACTTGTACCAGCATCATTTAGACATGACCCCATGCAAATAACAATCTGTTTCAACACACGTCGGCTATACCAGCATGGATATTTGATTGAATAAACTCACTTTAAAAAGGAACACGAGTCATGACTCCTTTGTGACGCACTGCACGAAACAGTTTTTCACAGCACATATTTTGAATTTAAGTATTTGTAATTCAGGCAGCACGGTAGTTAGCACTGTTGCCTCACAGCAAAAACGTCCTCAGTTCAATTCCACCATCAGGCTGGGATCTTTTCTGTGTTCCTTCCAGGTACTTTGGCTTCCTCACACAGGATAAGCAGAAGAGAATGGATAGATGGATACTCGGAATTCTTTATCAAGAACACAGGGTACTCTCTGCGTGCTCGGGTTTCTCCCACAGTCCAAAGACATGCAGTTAGTGGGGTTAGGTTAACTGGGGATTCTAAATTGCTCATAGGTATAAATGACTGTCTGTCACTGTTTCAGCTCTGCGACATGCTGCTATACCCTGCCTCTCACCCTATGTCTGCTGGAATAAGGTTCAGCTCTCCTGCGACCCTAAAAACTTGATAAGAGATCCATGTAGTTAGTCCATGTTAGTTATTGATAGTTTTATTTATTCATACTAACTTTATTAGAAATAAGTAATGGAGCTGATGTTTGGGATGTGTGGTGTTATGTCTGTGTCTGCAGAGGCAATGTCATTTCCTGCAAAGGATTAATAAAGGATCTTTCTATTGATCTTAATCTTTCCCTTCCAGCCATCGATCTTCTGCTTATCCGGGTCACGGGACCAGCAGTCTAAGCAGAGGAACTCAGACCTCCCTCTCCCAGGAGGGGATCAAGACATTCCCAATTCAACCAAGTGATGTAATCTCCCAGTACCTTTGTCCATCTATAGATATTTACAGCAAATTAAAATTGGAAAATGATCATTAAGTTGGTTCATTTGTGCCTACCTGAGGTCTAAAATTCTGCTTACATTTCAACATAAATAGACTACTACTTTCTACTTAGTACCCGAGCAATCCAGCACAACAGCTCCAAGATGTTGGTGGTCTAATGGCAGTCCTCTGTATTATATAGAGGAAATATATTTCATTCGAGGGTAAAATATTACAAGCTCCATTTAAAACAAACAAACAGCACTATCAAAATACCAGGAAAAACTTAATTGCCTTTATAAAAAACAATGTGTGCAGACCAGCTTTAATTGTGGACAAAATGAAATTCAAACTTCAGTCAGACCATATTCAATTGTATAAATATGCATGAAACCATATGCAATGCTACTAATCTGCTGAAACAATGAATGCAAACCTGAAGGTCTGAGGCTTCCCCAGATAAAAATACTTGGCAGAAAAGTCTAAACCTTGTTCCCAAAAACCTTTTTTTCTCTTTAAGCTTCCAGAAATTCTTTATATAAACTAATCACATAAGTTATGTCCAGACTGAGGCTGCAAGCACTGTTCAAAACCCAAAAAATAAACAACACTGGAAACTCCTGAGCTAAACAAACAGTCCTTAAAATTTTTCTTTCACTTTACAGCTATTTCTTCGGCTTCCCTTTCTTTTTCTTTGCAGGGTTAGCAATGATTCTCTTCACCTGGAGCGGCTGCAGAGTGCAGGAGGAGGGAGACTCTGACACCTCCTCATATTCACTTTCCAGTTTCCTTTTTTGTCCCCTTCTTTCGCCACCTTCCTCCTCCTCCATGGCAACAGGTTCTTCAGGTTTAGCACCTTGCAGCCATGCCATGTCCAGTGAAGGCACTCTGGGCTTAATGGCATCGACAGTGTCGGTAAACATCCCACTGTCACTAGAGGAGCACCGTCTGAACCCCAGGGCAAGCACGCTTTTCAGCCCCAGCGGCTCCGACACGCTCTGGCTCAGGCGAGGCACCTGGCAGGCCGGCACTCCTCTGGTGGCGCTCAGAGCGATCAGGTGATTGGTCATGTGTTTCGGTTTGACAGACTTGCACACGAGCAGCAGTCTGAGTTCGTTTCTCTCCAGAGCCTTGGTCACCTCGTTGATGCCGATGGCCAGCTGCTGTCTGGCTGCCACATCTGTCCAGCCGTTTTTGGAGGAATCGCTCTCCTGGGGAACAGGTTCCGGTGCGACATCAGGTTTTTTGCCTTTCTTTTTCCTCCATATGCGAAACCCTTTCACTTCTTTTTTTTCCAGACCCATGGAGATCAACTTGTCCTTAAGAGTTTTCAGGATGAAGTGCATGTCCTCTTGGGGGAGCGGGCTCCATTTTGAGGCAAAGGGTGAGGTGAAGGAGGTCTTGGCTGGAGTCTGCTTTTTGATTTCCTTTTTAGTCGGCTTTCCGGGAGCTCCCATGACTGTTTGAAGCATAAAACAACCGACACTGTAACAAAAGAGAGAAAAACTGCTTTAGAGTCTGGCATACAATCACTGGACACTTTATTAAGTACACAGTTCACCTGACTGGTAGTGAAGGCAATCAGATGAGTTCACTGTACTTAACCTCCACAATCACCAGATCTCTTTGTGATCTGGTGGAACAGGAGATTCACATCGTGTATGTGCAGCCACAAATGTGACGCTGTCATGTCAACATGGATCACATGTTGATCCCCCAAGAATCTTTCATGAAGAAAAAAAGCAGTTCTTAAGGCAAATGGGGGTCCAACCCAGCACAAGGAAGATGTACCTAATGAACTGGCCAGTAAATGTAAATCATTGCTGATGTTAAATTAAAGCACAGAAATGCCAAAGATGAGTTAAACAGCTTATTCACATATAAAAAACGCATACCAGAATCTTTTTTTATTTCCTTGTTTGTTTAAAAGGTAAAAAAGTAAAAGCAGAAAAGAGTAAACACGACTAAGAGGAATAAAGGACATTTTAAGATGAGTGGACAAAATAGAGAAAAACAAGATCACATTTGTTAAAAATTTGTATCCAAAAATCAGACTAAACAAACAAACAACGCCATTATAAACTAATACGTTTTTATTCCGCATTTCTTTAATCCACATGGAAATGTCGTTAAATTTCAGATCTTCTTCGGCTCTAATAAAAAACCTTTCGCTTCTGCAGAAGCATTAAAAACCAACACAGCCGCTGTTACCTGTGGTTAAAGCAGATAACGCATTTCTCCTCGTCTTCTTTACAGCTTCAGCCCAGCTGCATGAGAGACACACAGGGCGCTGCCATTTTGTTTCAATTTAAATAACTTTATTTAAAAAGCCCCACAGCGCCGAACAGCGGTGAAAGGGCGACATGACAGTCAAATCATCAAAGAGTCAGCGAAGGCAGTGAAAGTGGAGTTTAAGAGGCGGCGAACACTGTTATCTGACACTGTAGAGTCTGATGTAGGGAAAAGTGCATGAAGTCTCCTTCATGAATCAGCTGGAGTAAAAGTGCACGAGCACAGGAAATATAAAGGAGGCCTTTCTCAATCAATTAATCAATTAGTTTAAATACCCTCAAAAGTGATTTTTTTTTTACCCTCAATAAACACCAAGCAATAATATGAATAAAAATGAAACATATAAAATCAAAGGTTTATTTATTCAAATACTTAATCGTTAAGGGAAATGTGTTTCGTATAAACTGAATGTGCACGAACCAAGTAAATTTCATTTGAGCAGACTCCATTAATGGTAACATTTCACACTGTACTTGTGTAACAAAAAATCAAATCTAATAATAATAATACAAAAATTTATATGTAATGAAATTAGTCAGCATTTTGGGCAGATTTTTAAAATAATATTATTGCACGGAGTTCTGTGTAGGAAGCATATTGTGGTAGAGGTTGTATTAATCCTGCTGAACTGATATGATTATATCTCCCTAAATTTATTACAGTGTTGCAAATGACACGTCATAAAGTCTCAGTAGTCAGTGAACTAGGTGCCATAGTCCACTATATCTCCCCACTTTATTAAAGTCCGTGTGCGTGTGTGTGTGTCGCTGTGAGTGAGGGTGACAGGCAGCCAATCAGCACCTCTGCAGCTGTCTGCTCCCTCCCCTGCAAGCCTCTGCTTTACTCTCAATAGTGCATCGATCAGCTGTGCTGCAATTACTGCTGCTTAAAACCCTTCAGAGCAGGACATTCATCTGCGCTCCCAGCCTTTACCTTTACCAAGATGACCCTCCAGGTAAAATCCTGCGTTTCTTTGCTCTTTTATTATTGTTATTATTATTTATTAGATGCTACATTGTCGCGATGAACCGAACAGCGCATGCCGTCTTCTGGCCGTATGCAGTCATCCATCTTTGACGGCGTGTGAAGGGTGGATGAAGGAAAGTCGTGCCTAAACGCGTTAATGCTCTCGGCTCAGTGGTCCTGATGCTGCTCTTAGAATTTAGAGATTTCCCGCTGGCTGCTTAGAAGCAGAAAATATGAAAACATGATGAAAATTCACTAGATTCAGAGTTTGTCTCTGTGAGAAATGAGAACATGTGGAGGTAAACTGGATCTATATGCAAACATCCGCTTTTTGACCAGTCGTCAGCATTCAGAGCTGGATCATTATATATTTCAGCGTCACCTCAGTAAAGAGTTAAAAGGTTTTTAGGTGTTTGTGCATATAAAAAATGGTTCCTGTGGTCTATAATTATCAGTTCTGCTGTGTCCCAGATCCTTTGAAAAGCAGATTATTTGAGTAGGCACACAGGCTCTGGTCTCATATAAAAGCCCATTGTTTATCTCCAGCTTGTGCAACAATCAGTTTCCCAGGACTGCCCCGTGCCTAGAATACCACACTCACATTTCTTATTCAGTGCTTGTAACTCATTAATATGCACACTCTCGTATTCGATGTAATTACTTTACATTCCTGCTGGACTTTATTGCAAAGAGAAGAAATCCTCCAGTCCAGTGTTTTCCCATCGCAGACACACTGCTTATGTTTTCTGAAAATTTAATCGTAAACATAAAGAGTGTTCATGTCACCTGCAGGCAGAATTTGACAAGGCAGCAGAGGATGTGAAGAAGGTGAAGGCCAAGCCCACAGACGAGGAGCTGCTGTTCCTGTATGCCCTTTATAAACAGGCAGTTGTTGGAGACATTAACACTGGTAGGACCCGCTACAGAGAAACTGAATCACTCCCATAAAGAGTTCACTAAGTTCAGATTTTTTCTCCTCCTCTCTGTGTGCTTTCACAACTGTAGAGAGACCGGGAATGCTGGACCTAAAAGGAAAGGCCAAGTGGGACGCCTGGGAGTCGAGGAAAGGTAACGAGTTAGGAAAGCTTGTGATTGTTAAATTTGTCCACGAGAACTAAACACTTTAACTGAAGGTGCTGGAAAAGTGATTTATTAGCAGGTTATAGATCATACAAGGATATATGAGACAGATATTTTTTCCCAAGTTCACAGCTGGAACAGTTTTTGGTATTTGTCTGTACTAAATAAGGTAAAAGAACTGGTTCTTTTACACTACGAGCCACACACACACATTTACACTTCACTGGATGCAAGGACGCATGCAGACTGGTGGGGCTCCACCTCCTGGTTGCCTGCAGAGTAACCTATTTAGTACTCAAAACCTGCTGAGTCCACAGGTGTAAGTCATGAGAATGAATTTTGTAAAACATGTTTATGGAGCATGAGCTCAACTCCGAACATGGAGGAATCTGCTCCAAATTAGGTGTGTTCAGTGTCAAATAAGACTCACAGGAGGTAAGTTTTAGGAAATTAGAAGTTAGTCATTGTCAAAATATCCAAATATTTTCACCACTTAGTTTCATCCAACATCACAGGAACTTTTTAATTTTACTCGCTTATTCATTGATTTTTTTTAAAATTGATTTTTTAAAGTAAAATTACCCTCAAAAAATGTTGAGTTAAGGCATTTGCAGGTCAACTCCATGATTTAGCTGCACACGAGCTGTTTCTGCAAGTCTGTGTTTAGTGTTGAGTACTTGAGAAAAAGGTGACTACATGCAGATTTTGTTGTAATAGGTTCATTTTTAGTGACATCACACTTGTGCAAAGAGTCAAAGGGTGGTGTTGAGCACCACTCATTTCTTTGTATTTTGCTTCCAATGACTCAGACAATGTAAATGATCTTGAGCAATAGTTCTCCAGGCTTTCTGAAGGTCTTTCAAAGTTTGCCTTTGGACATTTGTTTGCTCCTTTAGCTAATTTTCAGTCCAGTCCTTGTACCTGACTATTTTCAGAGGAACTGTTTTATTTGTTAAGCCATTTAACACTGAATCATTCAAGGAATAAATAGTTACCTAACTCGAGTTAATGAACGAGAGCTTCGTCTACACATAACAGACAACTGATCAAAGTACCATTTTTAATCGTTATCTTTAGGCCCTTTGTTACTAGCAGCCTGTTGCACAAACACATCATTTGTTCACATGTCTTTTGCTGAAGCTATGAAAAAGGCCAAAGATAACACAGTTTGACAGGAATAATTTCATATTTTTACACCAACAACGTCATTCCCCAAAAAACTAATCTGTGACCTAATCTGGCAACAATGATCCCAAAAACACTGCACAAATATACATACAGATTTTTAAAAATCCAGTGTTTTAAAGTTTTATATCTTTACTTAAATGGTAAATGACCTGTATTTGTATAGCGCTTTACTTAATCCCCAAGGACCCCAAAGCGCTTTACACTACATTCAGTCATTCACACACTGGTGATGGCAAGCTAAATTGTAGCTACAGCTGCCCTGGGGCGCACTGACAGAGGCGAGGCTGCTGGACACTGGCGCCACCGGGCCCTCTGACTACCACCAGTAGGCAGTGGGTGAAGTGTCTTGCCCAAGGACACAACGACCGAGACTGTACGAGCCGGGGCTCAAACCGGCAACCTTCCGATTACAAGACGAACTGCCAACTCTTGAGCTACTATCGCCCACGTTACCGTAACAAAAACACAACCCAGATGCCAGCTTCCATGGTGGTGATTTATTGGAACCTGTTGAGCTCATTAAAGGAAAGGTTCTGTGCTGCCAGGGGAAATACTTTTTTTTTTTTTTTTTTTAGATTTATTACCAATAAAAAGACCTGATCTTTTCTAAGCATCTTCATCATGAGAATTTCTCCCATAGTTTAACCAGCTTTTCAGTGCTATGGGTGAAAGGCTCTCTAAGCATGTATACTAATAGGAGAAAACTCCTTTAAGACATTATTATTTAAGTCCAAATCGTAATTTGAACTCTTTCAGGAATGTCCAAGGAGGACGCCATGTCGGCCTACATCGCAAAGGCTAAAGAAGTCATCAGCAAGTACGGGCTGTGAGACATCCATGAACTGAAGAGGCAGCAGCGATGAAAACAGACTACTAATTCAAACTACTAAATCAAAGCTGCTCTTTACTTAAAAGAGCAGCTTTGCTTCCAGAGGCAATAATTCTGCACAATAATGTGATTTTTAAAAAAATGTCTTTCTATCCTGATTTTTTAAATTACATAGCTCAAATGATTTATGCATTTTAATGATATCTATGCAGTCTTTAACATATTAATCTTTCTATATGTACTGCATACTGGACTTAGATTTGTAGCTTGAATCAAAACAGGACAATTTAAATGTTGGCAAATGTGAACAAACACGTTTTGAAGATTAAACCTTTTTCTGCACTGTTTCCTTTCTTTCATTTGTGCTTGTTTTTATTGAGAGGTTGATTTTTCTTTGCCTTCGCTTTAAATGTTGGCATCAGTTATGTCCCTCTTATGTTAGCGCATAAGAGATGCTTGCCAGTTAAGGATTGATAAACGGTGATAAACAAAATGAGAAAAAAAACCTGCATAAAATCTTTACATGCAGAAAGGATTTTAGGTTTTATTCCTCATCACTTGTGTTAAAGTCGTGAAGAGGCCCGACTGTGGTCAGTGCAAACGATTACGGGAAGTTTTGATTGACATACAGTTATTAATACTTAAAAGAGTTGTCTTAGCTGGAACTAAACTTCGATCCAAACATGGAATAGAACACCGACACCTGCTTTGGTGCAAACCTAAGTGGACAACAGGTGCACTGGAGAGGCAACACCACAAGGCAACACCACAGTTCATGGTTTTGAAGGTGGTGGACACAGATGGTTGCTCTCTCCTCATCCTCCTTACTGGTTTCTCTCTAGTTTTTGTTTTGCTGGTGTCCTGACAGCTGCCGGCATCTTTTTTGGAAATGTTTTAAAATATGTCAACATAACAGCATCACACAGTTGCTGCAGATTTCCATGATGTAAATCTCCCACTGTACCACATCCCAAAAGTGCTCTCTTGTGTTAAGATCTGCTTACTGTGGAGGCCGTTTTCAGTGAACTCATTGTCACGTTCAAGAAACCAGCTTGAGATTATTTTAGTTTTGTGACACAGTCCATTATCCTGCTGGATCCATGCTTTCATGTTGTTTCATTAGACCAGCCAATGTTTTTCCAGTCATCTGTTGTCTAATTTTGGTGAGCCTGTGCAGACTATAAACTATGTTTCCTCAGTTTCTTGTTCATAGCTGACAGGAGCAGCATCTCGTTTGGTCTTCTGCAGCTGAAGCTCATCTGCATTTAGAGATGCTCTTCTGCATACTGTTGTTATTTCAGTTACAGTAGAGATGGCTGTGTCGGAAAATCCCAGTAGATCTGCATTTCCTGAAACACTGAGACCAGCCCATCTGGGATCAACAACCACACCACATTCAAAATCGCTTAAATCACCTTTCCCCCCTTCATTCTGATGCTCGCTTTGAACTCCAGCAGCTCCTTTTGATCACGTCAACGTACCTAAATGCTTTGAGGTGCAGTGTGATTGGCTGATTAGATAAACAGGTGTACCTAATAAAGTATCCGGTGAGTGGTGTGGTTTCGTGTATTTTTCAGGCCTAATCTTTCTAAAGTTTTAGGTCGTTGCCACACACTGCCTGCCTGACCTCACCCTTCAAAGCCTCTTTATTATTTCACTCACAAGTAATTCAAGCCAGGGCAATTGCCCGCGCATGCGCAGTGAGCTGTTCCGGGCTGGCTTGAGTCTATGGTTTAGTGGGGTAAAGGTGAAGGGCTGCAGCTGCAGTCCAGCACAACAACCGAACGGCTGCTACACCGGCTTATATAAGAAACCAAACCCGCACAAGTTCACAACATTTCCGCTGAAAGCCTACAGAGCCCGCGGCAGGTGAGCAACGGGAGCTAACAGTCCAGGTTTACAGTGTAGCTAAAGTAAGCTAACGAGCTGCTCCTCAACTATTGTTTGCTTTCGCACTCGACATTAATCCCGACAGGGGCGAGACGAGCGAGTGCACCTTATCAGCTCAGTGTTACCCGGTTATTAAGTGTTTATTGTAAACAGTTTGGTCGTTTGCACTAACAGGTCTCTGCCCGAGTACGGAGAGGTAGGAGTTTAATAGTTTTAATGGGGTGCTGATAGCTGAGCTCAGGATTTACTGAGCCTTGTTCAGAAACATGTTAAAGCTGTCAGATGTATGAGCTGTCACTGTGACACAGTATGCAACTGCTCGTGTTTGAGACTGAATCACAGTGCAATGTGTTCAAAGCAAAACCAGTCATGATCACAGGGTCTTCAAAGGGTTTATAGTGCTGTTATTTTTTAGTATTAAACAAATATATAACTGCTTTTAAATGTATCCGCTAACAACACAGAGTAATTAGTGTTATCAAGGTTTGTCTATTATATAAGTCCCCACCCTGGTATATCAGTGATATAAAGCGTGGAAAGGCTCTGCTTCATATCACTGTAATGTTTCTTTTGTGACAGGAGGTAAGAAATGGCAAATCAGCTGTCTCAGTCTCTGCCGGAGCAGACCTTTCAGTACCAAAACAGTCTGCCACCCCTGCCTGTCCCCTCACTGCAGAGCAGCCTTTCTAAGTACCTGGATGCAGGTAGGATGTCTGCTGTCATCAAGTTAGTCAGTTTCCAGGCTTTTGTAAATATTTGTCATGTGACCTTTCAGTTGTCCGTATATCGTATCTGTTTGAAACTTATCTGTGTCATAGGTGGAGTCTGTGGTTTTCTATTAACTAGATGCAGGCGTTAGCGATTCTGGTCTGTGATTCCAGACACACGGTTTCGTTTTCAAAACAACATAAAATAAGATGTTAAATAAGTAAATAAATAAATGCTGACAATTGAGAATTTAATTCAATGGGAAGAACACAAATTATTAACCAAAAGGTGTAGGCTGAAGCTTAAATAAACCTAAGCTTTTTATATTTCGTTTCTAAAACAAACTAAACAAACACCAAAGATGATACAATATTAGGACTAAACACTGAACTGGAACAAAAACAGTCATACTGTACCCCAATTTTATATTTGTTTACTGCCTGATTTTTGAGCATTTTTAATTTACATAGTGAAAAATCTTTTTTGAAGTTATTTTTTTTATTTTTTTCTTGCTCCAATTAAAAAAAATGTAAATAAAGTTTAAGGTAAGGTTAGTTAGTTTAAGGTTACTAATTTTAAGGCATCGAGTTTAATATTCTGCGAATATTCTGCTGTTTTTTTCTTAATAATCAATTTATAACTCTTCTATAGCATATAAACTGGATTAGTGTTGGTTGTGTATACGTTTGTGCAAACCTCCACACAGTAGATCATATATTTACCTACTAGGATCAATATAGCATGTGTGTTAATTTTCTTATTTAAAATGTCTTGTTTTATACATTTTTTGCAATAGTTTGTTTTTAGCTCATTTATGTGAGCCTTCCAGCATAATTTACAGTCAAACTGTTGGTTTCATACTCTCATTTAAATTAAACTTTTAATTTGTGCACCCCTGAGCCTCTGACAGTGACTGTAAATGCTAAACAGTTATGGCAAAATGTCTGTGAATCAAAGCTGAAGCTGTGCACTTCAGTTACATCTTCATTGTTTAATTTGAAATCCACTGTTGTGGTGTGCAGAATTGTGTCATTTTCTAAAAGATTAAGGATTTAACTGGAGCAGGAAGCAGGTGTTATCAGATATATGTGTGAATGTTTTAGAACAAGTTTATATGCACTCAAACCATTAGAAACACCTATAAACACATATATGAATATTTTCTGTATCCATCCATCCACCCAACCATTTTCCATGTTCTGTATCTGGGTGACGGGGGCTGCAGTCTAAGCAGTGAGGCAGCCAGACCTCCCCTCTCCCCCGACACCTCCTCCAGCTCATCTGGATGTTCCCAAGCCAACTGAGAGAAATAATCTCTCCAGCATGTCCTGGATCTGCCCTGGGGTCTCCCTTCTAGTGGGACATTTGCAAAACACTTCACCAAGGAGTCGCAGGAGGTATGCTGGTCAGATACCTCAGCTACAACCTCAGTTGACTGGAGCAGCAGTCGAGTCCCTATCTGTTTTGACTTCTGCTTGGGAGTGATAAAGAAGCGGGTCTGGTTTTTCCAACAAAAGTCCCTCCAGGTGTGAGAGCTGGTGGAAGAAGACGTTTTCCAAGTGTGGAGCAATTCCTCTTCAGTAATAACAATGGATCCGCCGCCTTTACTCGGCGCTGTTTAGCATAGTTTGTTTCGTCCTTATTCATTGTTACAATACTACGGTACAGCCGACTTACTAGACCATTTCTATCCCCTAAGTTATAAGCATCCATGAATATTTGGATAACAGTAGGGACTTTATTTGGACACGGACCTTTAATTTTTTTTGGGAAAAGTAATCACAAAGCTGCAAATATCTGTAAAAATCATGTTTTTCCAACTTACGTTTCTGACTCCGCAAATGCCACCTCTTGGCAATTAAAGATATAGATGTAATACTCCAGTAAACCCACTGTCTGCATCTTATGTCTTGTAATGGTGGCTTAAAATCAGGATCATAAGCAGGCCACCTTAATAATTTGATCTCTTTTTGCAGTTCGTGATGATTGGTCACTTTCACTCACGCTTAAAAGAAAAATGTCACCCACTGACTTACTGTTTTTGGTATTTCACCTTCTTTTTCTATCCAGCCAAGTATTGATTATGTTGGTATCTTCAGTGGAGATAATTCTGTTGTCCAGGGTCGATCCAAATATTGATAGTATCGATACCAACGCTGGTACTGGTAACAGGTCGATGATAGCATGATTGTTGTGCATTATCTTGTTGTTGTGGAAAGTAAAAATCATTGATTTACTGGTCATTAAAATGTGTCCAGAATTTGCAAATTGATGTTGATTCATGTCATAAATCATGACATGCTGCACTCTGCAACATAAGCTGCCTTTATGGGATAATTATAGCTTATTAATTATGGATCACTTGATATTGGATCGATATTAAAATTACACTAGTACTCTGAGCTCCTCGTGACTGAAGCCACCCTTCAGAAAAAGCTCATTTCCACCTCTTGTATGTGCGATCTCATTCTTTCGGTCACTACACAGAGCTCGCTTTGCTGTCTTTGGTCTCCATCTCTATGCTGGTCGTGAGGAGGATTAGAAGGACTTCCATTAATAGAAGTGGAAATTCTACAAAGCGGCCACATTTTGTTTTCGTTACTCTCTCAACCAGCTGTGTAATGTGATCATCAGTCTGAGCTTTACCCAGCAGTCAGCACGTAAGCAACGCAGTCAAACAGCTGGATTTAGGTTAGGTGTGTTTGGGGTTGATTGCCCTGCTTTTTACCTTTAACATCGGTCAGAATTTCACATTTCTGCCGATAACTCTAACCATAATTTTTCACCTTATTTTCTCAGGGTGGTCCTACCTAATGAGAACCAGTTTCATCACAGCATTTTAAACTTTTTGGAAACTTTAAACCATTTTACATCACGAGCCACATACAGCTCACTTTGATCTTACGTGGGCCAGACCTGTCCGTGTAAAGAAGTTTAACTACACATTTAATTCCTGAGACAAAGAAGAGCAATTTCAGTAGTATCTGTTAGTTTTTCTACATTATGTAGAAATGCTGCTGTAGTAAATGAATGAAATCTGTCAGCAGGACTGGGCTTAAATTTAAGATGTAAATGATATTTTTTCAGAAAGCTATAATTTAATTACTTTGGTATAGCATGAACGCCCATGGGGTATTTCTTTATCAGTAGGAAAGCTGTAAAACTTGTGAAAATACCATTGAAGGTCCAAACTTTTATGTCCTCCTTCACATTTTCCTAAGCCATCCAGTGGGCTAGATTGGAGTCTTTGCCCTGCCAGTTCTGGCCCCCGAGCCTTATGTTTGACACCCCTGCTTTAAACAATGTTAAAATGTTTCAGACTGACTGTATGAAAGTAATGATGAGTCTTCAGTTTCTCTTTCATGACCAGTTTGTCTAATAACATTGATTGAAAGAGTAACTTGATTTTTTCTTTTTTCCCTCCCTGCTGTCACCAAGTGATTTGATTGTTGTGATTTGGCGCTATATAAATACAGTTGAATTAAATTGAATAGGACTTTTTCTTTGTACCAAAGGCTAAAGAAATCATTCAGTAAGCTAACTTTATTAGTGTGAATGAAAAACAAAGCACTCTAGCTTTGTTGGCACATCTCTGTCTCTGCATCATTTCATGTGTTTCATTTGTATATTTTCTGCTCATTCTGCTGTAAAGTAAAAACAAAACAAAACAAAGAATCCTTTGAATAAACAGGTACGATCAGACTTGTTGTTTTTGAAAGCAGTTACTACATCAAAACAAAATGACCAGAAGCTGGCGCCCTTGTTTAACAGAGGGACTAATCTTCCATGTTTTCACTTTATTGTGCTTCAGTTCGTCCGTTCGCCTCTGAGAAAGACTTGAAAGCTACGGAGGAGACTGTGAGGAAATTCCAAGCGGGTGTTGGCCAGGAGCTGCACAAGAAACTCCTCCAGAGAGCCAAGACAAAGAAGAACTGGGTGTGTGTTTGAGCTATGAAAGCCTTGTTTTTGTCTTTAGCATCTCCTCTTTAGTTACAAGTGTGATGCAGTTGACTGTTTTGGGATGTTTTTGTTTGCTTTGTCCTCCAGCTGGAAGAATGGTGGTTGGACACGGCATATCTGGAGGTGCGCATCCCCTCTCAGCTCAATGTGAACTTTGGTGGCCCAGCACCCTACCTGGAGCACTGCTGGCCACCTGCAGAGGGAACTTACCTGCAGAGGGCCAGTATTATCACATGGCACACACTGCAGTACTGGAATCTGCTTCGCACGTAAGATGGGCACACTCGCATGTATGAAAGCTGTGCTTTAGGATGTGTTGCTCTGTCTTTTTTACATTTAAATCTTTCCCCATCACTGCTTATTTTAGAGAGAGGCTGGCTCCTCAGAAAGCAGGGAAAACGCCGTTGGACATGGACCAATTCAGAATGCTCTTCTGCACCTGTAAAGTACCCGGAGTGAAGAAAGACACCATTCGAAACTACTTCAAGACAGGTAAAATAAACTCTGCTCTTATCTTTGCCGCAAACTTACCTGCGGCACTTTGACCCTTTTTCTCTGCTTGCTTGTCACCCTTGTGTAACGTGCATGCTGTGCTGTGTCACAGAGCGTGAGGGTCCGTGCCCCTCCCATTTGGTAGTGATGTGCCGGGGGAGGATATTCACATTTGATGCACTTTGTGATGGAGAAATCCTCACTCCTCCAGAAATTCTCAGGTAAAGATTAAACGCACTTGAGAGTAAAACCCAATTAGAAACCTCGTGTCCAGACTAAACAGACTGAAGGCCTTTACACAGTGTGCGTACTTTCAGCTTTGAACTGTGAGCACAGTGTTCTGATTGGTCAGATCTGTGTATTCACATGTAAAACATCTGAAAAATCAAGTTTGGTTCAAAATGAAAAGCACAAAATATGCACAAAATATTTGCTCATATTTTACACATCCAGCATGTGTAAGCCTTAACAGAACCAGCAGCAAAAGAAAGAGGACATAACTCTTTCTTTAGGAAAGATTTAATAAAATAATAACAATATTATAAAGCTTGTTGACGAGTACTCCACTACCTAGCCCAAAGAGCTCTCTGCATTAGCTGAGGAGCAGGGAGGGTGTGGTCACATTTGGATAACATGGCATTTTGCTTCTGTTTCTTGGCATCCCTCCTACAGAGAGTTGCAAAGATGGAGGAAATATTTTAGCAGAAGTATTTATGACACTCTGTATTCATGTAGAAGTAAACAAGTAGCACTACTAAAGAAAAGCGCCTCGTCATCAGAAAGTTCCTACTGTTTTTTTGTTTGTTTGTTTGTTTTTTTACCACGACTTCAGGGTGCAGTAAAAAAAAAAATATATATATCACACGAAACCTGAAATTATGCTACCAATTTGCCTTCTTCATATGCATACAGATTTAAAGCATAGTGTAGTTGTACAATGTGTCCACTAGGGGGGTTGTTTCACATGCATAAACATATAAAACATATAAAACCACTGTGATGTCACCCACAGTTTTGGACTTTAGCGCTGTGTTGGTTTTTCGACTCAGAGGTTATAGTACGGATGCTAAGGGCTAGTATTGGACTAACCTAAAATGAGGCACAGACTTCTTGGATGATCAGTATCGTACAGCGAGCAGTAATATTAGTTAGAGAATCTATTTAAAATGTTTCAAAAAATGTTTCCATTTGATTATATAGCACCAGTTCACCCCAACGTTTGACTTAAGGTGCTTTTATATTGAAATAAGTCTCAACTATCAGTTGATGCCGTTTGAGCAAGCACTTGGCAACAGTGGTGACCTCCAGCAGAACCAGGCGAGCTGAAAAACTTAGCCCCTTTAGTCACACGCAGCAGACTAGTGCTTGTTTGGATGAACCAATCAGCTTTCTTGATGCGTTGGTCAGCGCAACACGTTGGTGAGATCAGTTAGGGGTGTATACCATTTCCTTTCTGCTTCAGTTTCAAGAAGATCCCCAGTATGCAGGAGGTTCATTTCATTTCATTTCATTTAGGCTGCAGTCTGTTTACGTTTCGTGTCGTTTGGCGTTTTTCAGGTTACATAAAACATACAGAAGTCTAAAATATTTATTTTGTCTGTTTTACATATTAAAGTGTTTTATTTTTGTTATTTACACCTTTAATCTAACAGAGTGCTTTAACATGAGCTGCTTGAGTCTTGTGGAGTTTCATTCAGCACCACCCGTGCAGCAGAAACCTCCGTCATTACTGCTAGCTACAGTTAACAAGCTCATCATTATGGGCTCAGCTCACTCATCGCCTAATCCATCCATTCATTTTCTTCCGCTTCCAGATGTCTTGTATAATTTGGTTAAAGCTGCAGAGTGAAGAGCAAACAAGGCTGATGCAACATGTGTTTGTTTACCTTTTCAGGCAGCTGAGCTATGTGAAGGAGCGCTGTGACTCAGAGCCAGAGGGAGACTGCGTGGCCGCGCTCACCTCAGAGGAGAGGACTCGCTGGGCGAAGGTAGGGGCGCTCATGTTTGGAGGATTTAAAAAAAATGTGAATATAGTTTGTGAAGAAGGTCTCATGTTACTGTGGCGTATCTCATGATTAGCGCTTTGTTTACTTCCACTGCAGGCCAGAGAGCATCTAATAAGCATCGATCCACACAATAACACCATCCTGGAGACCATCCAGAGCAGCTTGTTCGTCATTTCTCTGGATGAAGTGAAACCCTACTCTACCCCAGAGAACTACTCAAATGTACGGACTGCACAGATCTAAAATATGACTCGCTATTTAAATCATGAGAAAGAGTTCTGTCTGATTTACTTGTTTATTTATTTTCTTTCCAAATTTTGTACTTTTGAGTTCAGATGACCGCAGAAGCTCTCACAGGCAACCCCACCATCCGCTGGGGTGACAAATCGTACAACTCAATCGTGTTTTCAGACGGCACGTTCGGATCCAGTTGTGATGTGAGTGTGCTTGTTCGTACAAAGCTGCGCTTAGATTCAGGATGATCGTACTCATTAATTTGTCAGTGAAACATGCAGTCCAACCAAAATCAGCTGTTTTAATACCTTAAAAACTCAACTTGTTTCGCAGCATGCGCCGTATGATGCTATGGTGCTGGTGTCTATGTGCTGGTATTTGGACCAGCAGCTCAGAGCTACAGAGGGCAAATGGAAGGTAAACAACTGATGGTGCACATCGTGTCAAACATTTCCTGACTATTCTTTTCATTTTTCTGACACACATGCATGTCTGGGATTTTCAGGGCTCAGAGGCAGTCAGACCAGTGTCCTTCCCCGAGGAGCTGGTGTTCACTGTGGATAAAAAAGTCATTGGCGATATCAGTCATGCCAAAAAGCAACACATCAAGTCGGTGAGCTATCGTTAATCCCAAATGAAACCTCAGGAAACCCCTGATGACACTGAATAGGCTGACTTGACTAGGCAGAATAGACACGTTTCCATGAACTTGCTGGAAAAAACATAATTCTGTCAAGGAAAGATGTGAAAACACATTTACAGAAACCTAATAGAATAGAATAGCATAGAAAAGCCACTTTATGGTCATTCAGAACTTATATCACAGCAAAAATTCAGTGCTTTTACTCGCCATCAGACTGCACAACATGAATCTAACATAAAATAAATAAATATAAATCTAAAGATATGAAATATAAAAAAAAGGATCTAGAATATAGTCATGTAAGAATATAATAAAATTGTATCTTTATATATGGATAAAATATTATTAGGGAGTCTCAACACCTAAAACCCCACACGGAGATGACGGTTATAACAACAGTCATCAGTAACTTCCTCTTTTAAGCTAGGCTTTCTGCTCTGAGCGCACTCACATAAAAAAAAGGGAATTTTCACACGTCATGTGACTTGTCTTTCAACCCACACAAAATGATCCCTTTGAGAACCGCCCGCTTCAATCAGATACATTATCAGAGGATGGTAATAAAAGGGTAAAAAAATACAGTAAGATGCAACAGTTGCAGATTAATGCTGGTGAAAATCCTTAATCAAAAAATGTCTAAGTTTCAGTTTGTTTTAATGCTCCTGGTGCTGTTTAATGCTGTTTATTTGTGACATGACAGCTACAGATAAGAGATGTGAAACTTGATTAGAGACGTGGAAATCACTTCAGTTTGCTGTAGATCAAAGTGAAATGAATTTTATTGATTAAACAGCTTTTCATGTTGTGTGTTCTCTGTTCTTAGCCGCAGATTAGAGTCAAGTGTGATAACCTTTATACATTTCAGTGATTGTCTTAAAGTCAGGTTTCAGCGACAGTGTGATGCACAGTTTGAACTGCTGTGTCTTTACAGCGGGGTGTAATTCTTGATGCTATTAAGGTACAGTTTACCAAGCTGCACATATAAAAACCTGAGAAAACACACGCACACAGGACACTCCTCTGAACAGCCTAATAATATGACAGTGGATGTTGTTGAGCTGTTCCTGCTGTGGTGAAACTACAATCCTCCATAGATTAACTCCAAACACTGAATCTGTGATGCAAGGTTAGGATTGAAATTTGAAAAAAGTCACATTCGAAATGGTTGTGCAGCCTTGTTTCCACTGATTTTCTTTTCCTGCAGAAGAAAATCTGATTGAGTTAAACTCCATGTGGCTGAACAATGAAAACATATTAGAAGCACAGCAGCAGAAACATAAGATAGGAAATTGATTATTTGCAGGCGTCCTCAGTCATGCTGATGTTTGCTGTGTGGTCCAGAGCATCTAACCATTCATTCTCTCTCGGTTTTCCAGGCACAGGACCTCCAGGTTGTGTGTTACGCTTTCACAGCATTTGGTAAATCCGCCATCAAACAGAAGAAGCTCCATCCAGACACTTTTGTTCAGCTGGCGATGCAGCTGGCCTACTACAGACTGCACAAGAAGTAAGCTGTGGTTAAGCACACACTTTTATTATCATTAGTATCAGTGACATCTGTGGCCCTGAAGGTGTCTTCTTTCCTCTTACAGGCCAGGAAGTTGTTATGAGACGGCAATGACGCGCAAGTTTTATCATGGCAGGACTGAGACGATGCGCCCCTGCACCCAGGAGGCCGTGAATTGGTGTAAAACCATGACGGACCCCACATGCAATGTGAGTGTGTGACAGTATTTGGGAAAATCACAGAAGAGCAGGCGAGAGAAGAAGCAATCTCATATTCGACCTAAACCTTTTCCTCTCAGGATGGCGTCAGGAGGAAGGCCATGCTGCAAGCCTTCAGTAGACACAACGACCTGATGGCTGAAGCACAGGAAGGACAAGGTTAGTTCACTTTGTGATTCCTGCTTCGTGCTCCTGACTACACTTGGCCCTGTAGGGTGAAGTGTCCCATTTTAGTCTCAGATTTGAGGTGCAGCTACAAGCAGTGTGCAGAATAGAGGTGTAGGGCCAAAGTATCATCAATAAAACAATGACTTTGATCACTGGTAGTTTTGTGTCTGTCATTAAACTTGTTGGCTTAATTTTTGTTTGTCTGATTGAGCAAAATGGAGCTGCTACAAAATCGGTTAGCCCGTCTGCTTCCCTATTTAGGACTTGCTGGCTGAGCCAAGGCTGCTGACATCACAAAGAACCATATTTGTAGTCTCTTTGAGTTTTTATGCCCTACTTCATGCGGTCGTGTGATATTGTTGTCAGGTTTTGACAGGCATCTTCTGGGGCTGTATCTTATTGCCAAGGAGGAGGGACTTCCAACCCCAGAATTATTTATGGATCCCCTTTACGCAAAGAGGTACGCCACCCAGAGCTGATTTATCGCATGAAAGCAGTAAATTAAATGTCTGATCTACTAGTTTATAATATAAGATCTATTGGAAACTGTTTAAATAAATATTAAATCCCAGAATGTTACAGTGCAGTATCCAGAAATCTGCTTCTCCAGAGTAGCTGCTGCAGAGCAAAGCCAGTGCATCAGGTTTCTGTCTGTGACTGTTGTTTGTGTCTGCAGTGGCGGTGGGGGTAACTTCGTGCTGTCGTCCAGTCTGGTGGGCTACACTACAGTTCTGGGGGCTGTGGCTCCCATGGTGCACCATGGCTACGGCTTCTTTTACCGCATCAGGGATGACAGGTGAGCAAATGAAATGCGCTTTCACTGACCTGAAAACCTGTGGGTGGGTTTTTGGTGAACCTGTGCTGCATATGTGAGATTTGCCAGTTCTGTAGAATTTATAAAAAGCAAGCTAAAGATGTATACACTTACTGGACACTTTATTAGGTACTCTTTGCAAATAATGTGTTGCACCCAGGTTTACCTGCAGAACTGTCTTAATTCTTCATGACAGACTCAACAAAGTGCTGGAAAAATTCCTCTGAGATTTTCAATAGCTGTATTCAGATCTCCGCTCCTCTTCCTTCTAGGATTGTGATCTCCATGTCAGCGTGGAAATCCTGCCATGAGACGGATGCTCCATCACTGTTCAATAGCTTCAGTAGCTGCCTGCATGAGATGCTCCACTTAGCCACCACTTCTCAGCTATAAACCTACTTAAGCAGGGAAACAGGACAATTTAGATGTCCATGTTGTACCACAGAGAGCCTGTTTTAAATATCAATGCACTTGTAGTTGTTCTACTCAATGGTGACAGCTAGATCAGCACGAATCAATGCAAAAGGTGCAGAATCTGTACCTCGTATTTTTTTAATGTAAACGTAAATTACTCAAGATTATATGTAGTTATTAACATTGTGTAAACTGTTCTTTTGGGTGTGTACTGCTCTTTTTTCCTTCCCGATTCAACGCTCGTTTTTATTTTGACTGTTTAGTTTGAAATCCTGACAGTATTATTCCACATTTTAAGATAAAATGTAAACCGCTAAGTGGCTAATGACTCCTGTTTGCCTTAGTTTTCTTTGAAGCCCTTTGCCAGTAATCGTAGGAAAGAGCTGTTAGGCTTGAACTGAAGCAGAGTAAAGTTAAACACTACTGAATTGTAACACTGTGTGGAAGCTCGTTTCTGAAGCTTTTGCAGAGTTAATTCAACATTTCTACTTCACTCTAAAACAACCTGAAATTTGTACTAATGGATGCTTCTACTGACTATTGTGGACAAATATTTGATGGTCTTGTCAAAACAGTGCCTACAGATAAAGGAAATGCACTTGAATACCACAAGAGGACATGAATGTACCCCATCACATGAAGTGCACACACTGGGCTAATTTAAACTCATTAAAAGAGAGAAGTAGGCACAACTCGTGTAAGTTTGTTAAAGCCAAGGTTTGACTTCCAGTTTCCCAGTACCGATTCATTCTACACACTATGCAACTTTGTTTTTATTTTCATGTCCAAATGTTGGTGACGGTGTTTACTTTGGGTTTCAAAGAGTGGCTGACGTAAAAATCTGTTGAAACACTTTCTACATTTGGAGCCTCACACCAACGTGATTATTGCTTTGATAAGGTGAAATTTCACTGTGATTGTACCACTTTGAGGGAAGCTGTAGTCAATTTTTAGTCAAATTTTCTGAGAATAAAGTTCGAAGATGTCCACACTTGCTTTCTTAACCTTTATTTGAATATAAAACATTAACAGTTACAAAGCAGCACATCCTCTAAAAAATAGAAACAAAATTACATTTTAAGTGAATTCCACAGAAACTTTGCAAATGAAAATTAACATTTGCGCAGCATTTCCCAGGCTTTAACTGCTCAGGCACTTTGGTCCTCCAACTCAATCCAAGATGCTGAACTGAGTCATAACTTACAGTACAAATATTAAAGATTTTGCCCAAAACTATTCCAGACAGTGATGATCCCATCGTCAGAGGCATAAAACCACAGTGCATAGACAAACGAACAAAGAGGACTGGTCATTGCATTTACTTGTTTAGCCCGTTTAAAAAGAAAAAGAATGCAGCCATTTTTAATTCCAGTGTTCTCCCTACAAGTCAAAATATCTACCTCAAAGGTGACTTTTCCTACTTGCACAAAAAGGCTCTTTAAAAGCCAAATCTACTGCTTAGCTAAGCAGGAAAAGCACACATCATTAACTTGTATCCACCAACAGTGAGTACGCAAAAAAATCAGTTTTACCGTTTACACCTGCACCCCACACATGTCAAAAATCTCTTGTGGGAAGGACATGCAAAAGTGACGGCCAATCAGAATTCAGACTTTATACATTTAGGTTTAAGCCACAGGAGCCACTGTCTGAAGCTGCATGGGAGGAGTGATGATCCAAGGGACCAGTGTATAATCCAGAACTCTCAACATTATGGACACTACGGGTTATTCGTCACCGTGTCCCATCTGTCTGTTGACAAGCATGTGGTAGACCCCCTTCTTTGCCAGCAGCTGCTGATGCGTCCCCTGCTCCACCACGACTCCTCCCTGGAATACAGCAATGCGGTCTGCGTTCTGGATGGTGGACAGACGGTGGGCCACGATGATGCACGTCCTGCCCTTGCTGGCCTGGTCCAGAGCCTCCTGCACCACCTACAGAGAGAGCATGGCCTCATAAGAGCTCCTACAATGAATGTTTTCAGCACTGATGATGGTTTCAATTTAAACCAGAGCTGTCATCTTTATCAACATGGCTACTTTCCTGTATTCCTCCCATCCTCAAGTTTAATGTGAACTCTCTCAGCCCAACATTTCCGCCAGTCTGAGTTTGTTCCCATTTTCTTGCATGTGGATTTTAGCTGCAGCAGTAGTTTGTATGAGCTGGTGACTTTGCTCACCATTTACTTAATCTCCCTGACAAGCATTACAGGTGAAAATGGAAAGATGTGCTCACCTTCTCGCTCTCAGTGTCCAGTGCAGAAGTGGCCTCATCCAGCAGCAGCAGCTTGGGGTTGCGGAGGATGGCTCGGGCTATGGCTATTCGCTGCTTCTGACCACCTGACAGCTGTGTCCCCTTATCACCTGCCTGCGTGTCATATTTCTGCTCATGGAGAAAGAAAGAAAGGGGAAAAAAACAAAACAAAAAACAAAAACCACACAATGAGGGGGCATAGTTGTGTTACTATAGATGGTCAAAACAGACCATGGATCCAATCACTCCTCACAGCTGACAAATTTCTTAAAGTGTACTTTGAGGTTTAATAATAAATGCTACATTTATTGCCAAGTTATTAAAATGCTGGCAGGAAATCATTTTCACATGCACAATAACACATTCATCTTCAGCTGGCCTCCTGCATGATTACCATTCAAATTTGTTAACTGATTATAAGGCTTAATGATACAAGGCCTCCAGTAATCAGTACAGATTCCTCTGGTGTCTTGAATGGGAGAGGAGGTAAACCACTTCACTGGGATTGTCAGGTGGTCACTGTCCTCAGTGTTACATTGATTTTATGCCCATGACACCTCCTAATGTGCCCCCTTTTATTACCCCTTAATGTCCCAGCCTAGCTGTACTCCCGTCTCTTGATCCACAACCAGCTGCTGCTTCATTCAGCACGCTCAGTGACTTGACTGCTCGTTGAAAGGCCTGCCCTCACACCCCCACTCTCTGTAGGAGCCTAGTTGTAGATTTAGCAATAAACCCTTTAGACCCAACCTCCACAGGATCCACCTTGCTACACCAATTGTGTTCTGTCTGAGCTGCCATTTCCATCCCAGTTATGCTTTTCAACCTGCAGGTTGAAAAATAAAGCGCCACCAAGTTTGTTTATCACAGCAGTAAAAACACTGATCAAAGGTTTTTCAACAGAGGTTTTTCACAAAGGCCTCTTTAGGAGACTTGCATTGTTGCTGTAATTACTTTTGCACAGCATTTCACAATTTTTCATTTTAGCTGACTAATGGTCCCCTTTACAGCATCTCCATCTGACCTATGAAGCCTTATCTTTACAACATCTTAAAGAAACCTGTGGGCAATCACACCAACCTTTCATCTACAGCTTTATCATGACAAAATATTTCAGGTCCACGAGAGTGGAATAAATGTTACTAAATCCAACCTTGTTCATCTTGGGGGTTAATGTAGTTGAGCAGAAACAGAAAGGCACGAGACCCTTACAAAACAATGGAGCTCTATTCAATGCCAAATAACAACAGTTGCCTCAAATCACTTCATATTGTAAGGTAAAGACCCTACAATAATACAATACAGGGCTGAAAGAATTACTCAAAGATGACTCGATACTGACAGCAAACCCAACAGTTTGTATAGTGCTTTTTGATTAGTGCTTTATACTTTTAAACTAATATTTTAAGATTTTAAATTGGTGGCAAGATCCCAGAACCCTTAAAAACCACAGACCAGCATCTAGTCTACAGTTCATCAGCAAAATGCTTTGAAACCACCACATTACTATCAAGTTTCAGTCTGCCTCCTGACCAGAGCACTTTGAAGTGTCAGCACTGACCAGTTAACTGCCTGTCAAATACAAGCAGCAAATTCAACATTTTAAAGGACGTAAAAAGCAAAAGAAATACCATCTGAGCTTTCTGGATGATGAGCCTTAAACACTGTATCGAAGAAATTTCAGAAGTTTCAAAGTTAAATTGATCTTCGTTTGTTTCTAATGTGAAACCATTACATCAAAAACTAGCAGTACTGGGAGAGCATAAAACAACAAAAAATAAACTTGCAGTGTATAGTTAGCTCTCCAGGCAATAAATCATCAATTCATGATTTCTTGTAGTCATCTATTATCTCATCTGCAGCAGTGTTGCCTCTTACGGTTACATTTTTTTAATCTTCTTTAGATGTTTATCATTATTTTATCATCATGTGATATGATAAAAATCTCTGGAGTAGGTGACACTCAGAGATCATTTTATAGCAGCCATCAAGTGTCGGTGTGCACAGCCTGAAACAGAAACAGCATAAAGTTGAGACTCGTTCTAAGGCTTTAGGTTTTGAGGGCAACACCAAGACATCCTGGCTGTATTGAACTTCCCTCACAGTAAAACCCTGTGATAGCTGGGCAGAGGGAGCTCTAGGCAGATTTGTGAAGCATTAAAAACAAAGCTGGACATCAGATTCCACCTTTGGTTAGATTCAGTGTTTCAGCCTCCTTTCTTTCTGTAATCCTGACTCTGCTTTTTTTGACCACCTCTTTATCCACCCAGTCTGTTTTATTGACGCTGGATTTGACCCTTATCTTTACATGGAATGTTCTATAAAATAGTATAATGACATTACCAGTGGCAAACCCTCTATGAAGTTGTGAATGTTGGCTGCTTTGGCCGCTGCCTCTATCTCGTCCATGCTGACTTTGCGGCTGTTGTCTCCATAGGCAATGTTTTCAGCCAAAGAGCAGTCGAACAGCACGGGCTCCTGGGAGACGATGCCTATCTGGGACCTCAACCAGTGAATGTTCAAGTTTTTGGCATCAGATTTGTCCAACACCTGAAGGAGAAAGAGTAGCACAAATAGGCTCAGGCAGTGGTGCACGCTTGTGTCTTTTTTACCACATGGACTGAGCATTCATTTGATATTTGCAACATCGTTTTAATCACCAAGCCCTGAAGGAAATGTCTGATTTGTTAATGGATAAAAGCTTGTTTAGCTGAAGAACTTCTTACTTAAAGTTAACTCTGATCATTGGTTTTACATCAATTCTGAATTGATGTAGAAATTCAGTTAAAAAAAAAAAAAAAAAATTCTGGCAAAATAAGTCATTAAGTGACAAACACAAACGTACTAGAAAACCTGCAATGGTGCACATGGTGTTTAAAAACGCCATGTGACAACAGGACACGAGACAACAGGCACAGTATTCATTTCCCTCTCAACCAGATAAATGTTTATGCAGTAATCCAGATAAGACCACCCGTTACATGGACTTCATAACAGCAGAGTACTGGAAAGCACTGGCCAGCTAATCATTACCCAACTGTCAGTAGGTGAAGAGGCATCAGTGTGAGGTAGTGCACAGAGCGTGGGCGTGCAGTTGTTTTCTCACCACTTTCCCATCCAGCGGGTCATAGAACCTCTCCAGCAGCTGGATGGTGGTGCTCTTCCCACAGCCGCTGCTTCCCACCAAGGCCAGAGTCTCTCCCTTCTTCACACTCAGATTCAGCCCTTGCAGGATGGGTACATCAGGACGTGAAGGATAATTAAACTTCACCCTCTCAAAGGTCACATTACCATCAAATTGGTCCTGGAAGAAGAGAAAGAGTTAGATATGTGGTAAAATATCACTTTTCTAAAGCCATGTTTGGTGCGCGGGGCTTTGCGTCATGTACCGGACAGTCTCCGTCCTTTGACAGATTATCAATGGCAGGCTCCTTGTTTAACAGCATCATGATGTGGGCAGCAGACAGTTTGGCCTTCGCGTAGTTTGGAGCGAAGGAATTGACTTGACCGACGGCCATGGCACCGAACAGAACGGCTGAAATCACACTGGGAGAGGAAAGTTAAACACATTAGCTTCGCTGTCAGTGGGGTGTGAAACAGGATTACATAAGGCTAAGCTAACACGAACCTACGACATCTGTGTGCCCAGCATGTTTGTAATTACTGATAATCTTAAAGATGAGTTTGCACTGCTTGGTCCCGCCGATAATGATGAACCGACTGACGAGTTTATGCCTACAGCTGTAGTCAGAAGTTTGCATTTACTCATCGTGGGCATTAATTTAATGGTAATTTTGAGGCCTTTAATATTGCGTCACCACTTTGCCAAGAACTGGAAGAAGACCCAAACAGTCAGTCTGAGATGAGAGGGACCTGGTTAAGGTGTTCAAGAACAACCCAGGAACCACAAAGTCTGAAGCCTGCCATGAACTGGAAACTGCTGGAACACCAGCACCACTGTCCACAGTTAGGTGTGTTTTACATCATTATTGACTGAGAGGGCGCCAAAGCCTCAGCTCAAAAGTCAATACCTTTGAGCTCGACTGAAAATGGCAGACGCCCATGTGGACAAGCAAATGTCTCCTGGAGAAAAGTTTTCTGGTCAGACGAGAGAAGAATGAGCCGTTTACCCACCACAACAAAACTTTGGAAGCGTAAAGTTGAGGCTTTCAAACCCAAAAACAATATATTAGCACTGAACCAGTGTGGTGGTGGTACCATCATGCTCCAGGGCTGTTCTGTCAGTGACAGTATTAATACTGCATAAATTGGCTGGACTAATGAATAAGCAGAACCACCTCCACATTCAACTCTACCTCAAATCAACAACTATATGGTTGACCAGGGCAATAATGCCAAACACAGATTAAAACTGGTTTAGAATGGATAAAGCAGGCTAACATAAAGTTTATGACACGACTGTCCCAAAGCACAAACCTCAGTCCTATTGAAAACTTGGGTTATTTTTGCTTTCCTGGCACAAACCTGAATTTAAGCAAACTAAAATGGGCTCTACCAATCCTGCCAAGGACTGATTAAACGATGCCAGAGGCTCGTTTATGGTTACCAAAGGGGTCTGGTTGAAGTGCAACTTTCTAAGGCACATTTAACCAAACTTTAGTGAGGTTGTTTGTATATACTAGAGCCTGTGTGGATCCAAAATTCACTTTACTACAGTAATGCTGTACAATCATTCCATCCTGGAGAGTGGGAAAAACAAAAAAGCTCAGAGACAATAAATCAATAGAAGTTAAAATAATTATACTCATGCCCACGATGAGTGGATGTGAACTTTTGTCCACAACTGTAAATACAATAAATGAAGGTCTAGGTGTGTTAAAATGACTTCAAATTTGATTTGTGGATCTGTCGCACCAACAAATGTACAAAAGTCAAGTTCAACATCACTGAAACATTTACAAAAACAAAAAACCCCAAGAAATCAGGAAGGGGGCATGTGCCTGAAATTTCCTATAAACTAGTATCCAAACTGTTATTTTAAAGATGCTAGCGCTTCGTCTTCCTTACTTCAAAGCAAGGCAGCCTCAGTTGGGTGTACAGTGTTCATTAAGAGGTAATGAGTTAATATTTTCTTCTTTTATGGACTCTGAGGCTTCGGTTTGCCATGAACTTTGGACTTCCCAGTTTATGACACACAATATAAATGAAAGCAGTGGCTCCTCCCAGCAAAAGAGAGTCTGATCTATTACCACAAGTATCTGTCACAGTGTACATTTGAAAGCCACCCCAACCCCCCCACGCTGAGGCTCTTCATGTGCTTCTGACTAAGATGATTATTAACAGCCACATGAACAGGTTCTGTCCATCAGAAATGCTTTGTTTGGATGTTACCCGCCATGCAAACTGTCAGGTCTGTTTGTTAATCTCCTCATGAAGATACAAGCCAATGTCTCAGTTCACTCACAGGAAGACACCTTCGACACTCATCCTTCCAGCTATAACGAGCCAAGCACCAAAACGGAAACAGGCCGCATATGCGAAATAGATCATCGCCTGGGAAAAGGAGAAGGTGAGGCCGTAGATGTGTGCCATTTTCTTTGAGTTTCTGTAAAAACACGAGAAAGGTGGCATCAGAACTTAAAGAGCGTATAATTGAGCAATCAGGTCCCTGTGGTACAAATTATCCTACTTGTAGGGCACGTCGAGGTTCTCCTGATACAAAGCTTCAAACTTTTCTTCTCTTGTGAGGCAGACCACGGTGCGGATGTTCTCGATGGCCTCTGTGGCAATCTGCAGAGACCCAATGCAAATATCTCATGAGTTCAGAGTTTCAACAGACTGAGCCGTGAGGAATTTTTACTTTCACTCTGGCACATCTCGCACCCAATCCTCACCTTTCCAGCCTTCTCCAGCTCCTTCTTGTCTTCAGCAGCGTGTCCGGCAAGCATTTTCATCTCAATGGCTCCAGCCACTGCAATGATGGGCACCAGAGACAGGAGCAGCAGAGTCAGCTCCCAGCCGTACACAAAACCCAAGATCAAACCGGTGCCCATGTTGGCGAAGTTCTGAGCGAGCGTGGCCATACGCACGCCTGCGGCCTAAATGGATGATTTGACACTTTAGTGTGAGCCTTTGGCAACCTTTGGCCAGCTGTTGGGCTGTTGTTCAAGCTTACCCCCTGCACTTGGGCTGCATCTGTGGCCAGTCTCGTAGTGAGCGCACCAACACTGTTTTTGGGTTGGTCAAACCAGCCCAGATCCTGCAAAGGAGATTTGAAAGAAGCACTGAAGGACCTGACCAGCTTTCATTATGGCTGCCATGTAGATAACTGGTTCACTTTAGCCACCAAAAGAAATTTATTTTTCAACAACATCCTCCCTGCACTCTCATTTGACATTGTCACTTACATACCTGCCTCATCATGGACTTAAAGGCCCCCAGTCTCAGCTTCAAGGTGAGGACCTCTCCAGATTTACCAAAACAGAAACCCTGTTTAAAAAAACAAAAAAACAAAAAAACAACCCCCCATGACATTAGCACACGTGTCACATCATCCGCATGCGTTTATACTGCAACACCAGCATCCTTTAAACTTGTGTGCACTCTCCTAAAATTTGACAGGGACCTGTGTGACCATTTCCCTTTCATTTTTAACCTTTTTATTTATTACTTACTAGCAGGATATAACAGAGTTTACCAAGTTTACCACAAACCCCCTTCCATCAACTGCATGTGTGTGTTTGCATACCTGTAGAAACATGGTGACAAAGGAAACCGCTCCAATAGCAGCAAACATGAGGGAAAAGAAAACTGATCTTTGTCTGACAACGTCTTGGTCCGGTTCTATAAACACCTGAGGGGAGATAAAAAGATCAAGCTTTCTACAGTTGCTGAAAACACCTCCATTCAACATGAACATGTTATAAAGAGCAACCTACATTGATGATCTTTGAGAAGACGACGGCAAACGCAGGCTGCATTGCACCATTGATAATGGCACAAAGGGTCCCCAAAAGAATGTATGGCAGCTCTGAAGTGTTCAGAGCCATCACTTTGAGGAACGACACAGGGGGAACGTCTTCATCCTGCAGACAGGAGGAAAGATTAAAAAGGCATCTAACTCAAGTGATGAATGAATGGTGTGTATAAGCAGATTCTCAGCATGAAAATGATCCCAAACACATTTACTTCACATTCCTTTATTGATAGAAGGATTTAGGTGTTTGCTCACCTCCAAGTTATCACCAGTCAACTTTTCCTTTTCCTCTTTGTCTCCTTCTGAAGCTTTAAAGGATGCACCTTTTGTGCTCTTCCTCTTGAAGAGAGAAGACTCAGACAACGACCTGATTCCTGGGCTTCTCTCATCTGCAGACTGCTCATGCTCCTCCTCCGCATTTTTCTGAAACGTCTTCAGGAGGAAAACCACAAATGCAAAACAAACAAATAAAGACTGGGTGCTGTTGAAGTTCCCATCTGCTAAAACTGCCTGTATGCAAAAATTACCTGCATTGAGACCAGCGTTTGGTAGACTCCCCTTCCTTCCATCAGCTCGCTGTGAGTTCCCACCTCTACAACCTTGCCATCTCTGAAGCCGGCAATAACATCAGCATTTCTGATTGTTGAAAGGCGGTGAGCCACGATTAGTGTAGTTCGACCCAACCGGACCTGCACACGGGCGAGTTTGCAAGTCAAATCAAGTCAGATCGAACGGATTGCTCCTCTGGACATGAGTTAACATTTCTGCTCTGTCTTTATTTTTATTTTTTTTTTTACAGTGGCCTTGAAACGAGAATAAAGTAACTGTTGACCCGTACCTTATCAAGCGCCGCCTGCACGATGGTCTCACTCTCAGCATCGAGCGCAGATGTGGCTTCATCCAACAGGAGGATTTTGGGGTTGCGGACTAAAGCTCGGGCGATGGCGATCCTCTGCTTTTGTCCTCCGCTCATCTGAGTCCCCCGATCTCCCACCAGAGTTTCAAACTTCTGCTCAACACAGAGAGTCCAATGATTAGCAAGTGGTGATCAATCATTTACAGGGACAGAGGAATTGTAAGTGTTGCCCTACATCGGGTAGCTTCATAATGAAGTCATAAGCATTTGCTTCCTTGGCAGCTTGTTCGATCTCCTCCTGCGTCACATCGGTTCGGCCATATCGGATGTTCTCTGTGATGGTGGTGGCAAAGAGGATGGGCTCCTGGCTCACCACCCCGATCATCTCCCTCAGGTGACGGACGTTAAGAGAACGAAGATCGTGACCGTCAACAAACACCTACATGGACACACACGACACTCAGTTTACACCGTTGTGTAGATTCGCTGTTTCCATTTACTAGTTTATGTGGAGCCCTTTATACACAGAAGCAAACAAACCAGTTTACTGTATTTAAGCAAACAGATTCAATTTTCATAAGGAGTGTCCAAAATAAACAAAGTTTTTTAAAAGAAATCCACCTTATCATCTACTTTAGGCTTTAAGTTGTTAAAAAAGACAAAAATAGATATAAAGGTCTGATTTCTGAACGGTTAAGTCTGCACAGGACTGACCTGATTTGTACATCTTGCACTTCAAAGTACTTGAGGTCCCACTTACGTTTCCTTCCTGAGGATCGTAGAACCGCTGCAGCAGCTGGATTGTGGTACTTTTACCACAGCCACTGCTTCCCACCAAGGCAAAGGTCTGCCCCCTCTTCACAGTCAAGTTCAGGCCATTTAACACCTACAGACAACATGAGTTTGGGGATATAAAACTGTCAGCATGCTATTTTAGCATTTTAAAGTACAGTATACAGCGGCTATGAGAACATACTTTGATATCGGCCCTGGAGGGGTAGCTGAAGTGGACGTTCTTGAACTCGATGTCTCCTTTGATGGATTCAGGTTTGTAGCCAGCCTCTGAATAACTGTCGATACTGGGGACCTGTCGAGAAGAGAATCAATTACTGCAGATTTCACTTCTAAGAGGCCAAACTAATGCAGCAGAACAGGGCTTATTCTTTTCATAACCTCAAAGAAACAATGGAAGGAAATGCTGTTAGCCCTTCAGTTTCAGATGAGCGCGTTCAGAAAGCACAATGTTTATTTTCACAGGGCTTTGCGTTTTCACTGCATCTCCTGTTGCACAGCTCTGTTATTCTCCCTTTTGCCTTGCAGCTGACAAAAGCTGAGCTCTGTTTTGGCAGAATTTGACACTTATGTCTCACCTGGAAGCCTCATCCTTTAGCACTTGAACATAAGAATAAGAAGTAGCCACAATACAAGAAATGATTTCAGTGTTAAAACAGGTAAAACAGAAGTGACTTTCAAAGGCTTAATATCCTCCCCTTCAAGTCTGGAGCAAGGAACACATTTCAGAGAAGATCCCATTTGTTTTTTGCTTGAGGTTGTGTGCATTTCTGTTTGTGTACAAACAAAAGTGCTGCTCAGCCTGCAGTTTCTCAGATGAAGCCATCCTTTATCTGCATTTCTAAACTAGCATGAGTCTGTAGTTATACACAGAGACAAACACGTGCAGCACAAGCTAAACATAGCCCCGTCCCAGAATAGCAACAGGCAGGAGTTGACCCTGCAAGCCATCCTTCAAGTGGCTCAGCTAAACAGACTGGTTACGCTCCAAGCGTCTGTGATCATAGGAGCCCCTTTTAAATTCTACTACATCTCATTTCACAAAACACTATCCGCCATCTTCACAGTGTCTGCAAAACTGATGATCATACTCGAGTTTTAATTACTTTTTGGAAATGAGTCTGATTCAGCAAGTGGAAGAAATTTACAATAGCCACAGCTGTGCAACGTCAACTGAATGACCTGCGGTGTCTTCAAACAGCAGGAGCTCCAATTACAGCAAAATCCAGCTCCAGGTTGCTGGCAGCATCAAAGCAGCTCACCGGAGCGCCACCGTAAAGCGGCATGTTTGGTAATACAAAGTGGCAACAGGGCAACAACATGAATGGGTGAAAAAAAGAAAAAAGCGTTGAGTGAAAAACATTGCACTTCTTACGTGATCAATGATGTTGTATACTTTATACGCAGCTCCCCGAGCACTCGCAAAGGTCTGGATGTTGGGAGAGGTCTGTCCCAGTGAGAAAGCACCAATGAGCACAGAAAAGAAGACCTTTTTGAGAAGAAGAGAAAAAATAAAAATGCGCACTGGTGTTAGTCGCAGCAAAAACCTCCAAGTCACGTGCATGTTTACTGTACAAGCTAACAGGTGACAAATCTACTCACAGTGAGTACGGTTCCAATCGTGTACTCTCCATTCAGGATGAGTGTACTGCCATACCAGAAGGCCAGAGCATAGGACAGGTAAATAAAGAGGAAGGTGACACCCATGGAAAGGTTAGCAGAGATCGCCTTCTTTATTCCCAACTGCTTAGCATCCTCTAGGTTCTTATGATATCTAGAGTGCAACACAAAGAGCACAGTTAGGGGCAAATATAGTATAAAATACATTTTTAAACTCCACAAACAGTGGATTTCTGCCAAGACTGACCACATCTGCACAAATAATGCCATTTGAGGCGGTTGATAACAGTTAAAGACACGACACCTCTCAATCTCCTTCTCTTGACCACTGAAGGCAAACACAGTCCTGATTGAAGAGATCACCTCCTCGGCTACAGCACCGGCTTTAGCATATGCAGTCTGCTCTTTACTGGTGAACGATGTGAGCACCTGTACACAGACAAAAGGTGGTGATGCATACAGAGCCCAGGGTGTTTTAAGCATCAGAAACACAGGAATAAACTTCTGCAGCAGCTTACCATACTGAAAAGAGCAGCAGAAATGCCAAGCACGGGGCTCACAGCCAGGATGACCAGAGTGAGCTTCCAGCCTTTGCTCAAGCCGATGATAAAAGACACAACAAAGCTGGTGAAACCCTGGAGCAGCATCCCCACCTTGTCACCGATACCTTCTTGGATCTTATAGACGTCACTGCACATGCACATATAAACATCAAGCTCCAGTTTTGAAAAGTCAGATACTTTCAAATACAAATGACAGACACACTCATCTCCATAATGCCATTTATTCAAAGCGTCCTTCAGTTTCAGAAAGTTAGAGATCTGCATAGCTGCTGAATATACTTCTAGCATGTTTAATTAACACACAGCGCTGTGAGACCTTTAAAATCACACACTTCTCATCTGTTACTCACTCTGTGAGACGCGTGTTGAGCTCTCCCGTCTCATTGACGTCAAACCAGCCAATGTCTTGCCGCATGATTTGGTGGAAAAACAGGACGCGGATGCGTTTGACCTGCCGACCGGCTGCCAGGGCCCAGAGGGCCACCTGTAGGTAGGCTGCAACCAGCACCCCAGCTCCCATGATGGAGAAGTATATGGCATGGCTGGGAGAGGACAAGTGACAGATGCGGTCTGATAAATCTGCTTCAGTCAGTCTCTCCACCTGATGAGGCAGCTATGAGGTGTCAGGCTGTGATGTCTTACCCAGTCATTTCCTCTTCTAAGGTGCTGTTTGTGGAATCTGAGGACACAGGAAGGAAGAACAAAAGAGTCATTTTACCCCTTAATGATTATTGCCGAGCTACCTGTGTGCACACACGCCTGCATCTGAAACTCACTGCCTGCCGTTATGAAGCTGTCCGTCATGTCGCCGAAGACGATGCACATGAGTGGAAGCACTACGCCGTTTGCCATTGACATCACCGTCCCAGCTATAATCATTAAGACATCCCAGCGATCTGCAAACCTAAACTGCACACAGAAAAAAATAAATAAATTTAGTGGGAAAAAGTTCAACTGAAAGCAGCTTTCATCTCCTCGCTGCAGGGGTCTGGTGGAGTTCACTGAAACAACAGGAGGATGTGCCTCACTCCCATCCTCTCCCGACTTCCCCGTTCAGCACACACACCTTGCTGTTATGCTTGTAAGAATTTACAGTCTTACAAGATAACTATAAACAGTCAAACCAGCTTGAAACACTGCTGCTCCCAGTTTGTCTTCACATGCACACTCCAATAAAGAAAAATTTGCACACTAGAAAATTAAAAAAAAAAAAAAAAAATTACAAATGAGCCTTGAAGAAAAATAAGTGTATAACCTGTTTTTTTCTGGCAGCAGGCGATTAGTATGAAGATGAACCTACCACTTTGATGGGGCTAACCATGGGCATCTTAGGAGGCTTCTCCTTTTTCTTCTTCTTCCCTTTCTTCGAGTCATCTTTTTCAGTCTCCCTGGAGAATTCATAAATAACATGATGTCAAATATCTCCCAAGTTTTCAATTTCAAAGCTTAAAATCAAGCACAGATTTTTTTTTTTTTTAAAAAGAAAAAAAAAAAATACTTCAGAAGTTTGACTCAAGTCCAACTGTCTAGTTCAGCTCCGGTTTCACATCAAATCATAATTGATATCAGTCGAGCACACCCATCAGGAGCTTTCCTATACATCTGTGTAGCACGTAATCAGTAGAAAAGTGATTTTAGTAATTTAGAGTCTTTTTTTTTACCCTGTATTTCCATTTTGTTGGGGTTTGGCTGCGGACATTTCCATCTGCTCCTTCTCCATGGCTGGGTCCTGTCAATAAAAGCCATCCCATAAACATGCCTTTGCTCTTTAGAATACGTTAAACCTGCAATAAAACACAGTCTGCGAGGTTAAGCCTTTACAAAACTGAAATTAGGAGGAATTTGAGGGGTGGAAAAAGTCAAAGTACAGTAAGTCCGTGAAAACCATGCAGGGTGCAGATAGATTTGTGTGTTGGATGGATTTGGAAGAGAGAAAAAAAATCCCCCCCCCTCAACAACAGTTACCCTATCAGTTAGTCCTCTTTAAACATCGAAATGATATAATTTGCTTTAAGGAAGTTGGGTAAAGTACAAGTAGAGCATTGTGATAACAGTATAAATCATTCATTTACCGATATAAAAGTATATATTATTTTAAATTTGTTTTATATTTCCCTTCAAACAGGTTTGAAAATGGCAACAGTGTAAAGAGCCAAGACACTGAAAAAAACATTTAATTTTACCATTTAAATCACATGTTAACCAAGTTAATAAGTTTTTAGACGCCTACAGTTTTACACAGCTTCGGGTTTTTTCCGGATTTCAACATTTTTACCTAAAATGAAACCGCAGAAGCTCAGACTGCGGTTTATTTCCAGCACCGGCACCGCCTCTGTCTCTGACGTGGTTCAAGTATAAAACCATCGTCGTGGCTCTCACAGTCAAATAAAAGCTAAGTAAAATGTGTAGAAAAGAGACTCACCGGTTTTCCCCGCTGCTGTTCGTCCCTGCTCTCTGCGGACAGAGATGTCGACCACACGCACACGCACGCGCACACCTTTCCTCTTCCTCCTCCTCTTCCCTCACGCTCTCTGCTCCTCACGTGGCTTTAGGACGTCTAGTCGATGGGAGAACTGAAGTGTTATCCCCTGATCAGAGAAATGACTTATGAACGTCTCCTTCTGGCCTGCTCTTTCTTTTCAAATGCCGGACGGTCGGAGCGTGTCCCGCCATGTTTGGAGAACAGCCAATTATTGACCGCTGTCTGTCAGCAGTTGTGAGGGGCGTGGCTTCAGGTGCTGAAGTTTGTGGTAAATACCGTGATAAACAGTTTGTTTTATTGTATTTTTATTAATTCCAAGTTAGTGCAAAAAACAGACCATGAAGGCTGTAAGAAGGGCAGTGATTTCACTCCACTTTGCTGTGATCTTAATTTTTTTTTTTTTTTTACGTTTAACGTTATTTTGTCTTTTGGGACAAAGTTTCTTGTTACATAAGATAAGATGAGATGCTGCGACAAGATGTGTTATTTCTTTAAAAGGAGTGACTGAGTAATGATTGAGTGGTGGCCTTGTTTGATAATTGAAGAAAGTGAGAGAGGGGAGGAAAGTTAGTGATCAGGAAGTCAGGGGATTACAATTTCCCTTGTGGGATCAATATCTCTGAATCTCATTGTACATGTATATATTTACAATAAACCGTATCCTGTTCTATTCTAAAGTATCTATCTATTAGTAAGGAGGAAGTGAGGGCAGTTATGAAGAGGATGAAGAGTGGTTTGTCCAAATGACGTACCTGTGGAGGTATGGGGATGTCTAGAACAAAGGGGACTGGAGTTTTTAAACAGATTGTTTCTCAAAGTCTTGGAGAGTGAGAGGACGTCTGGAGAAGGGAGAAGAAGGGTACTGGTACTGATTTTCCAGAACAAAGGTGATGTAGTAACTACAGAGGGATAAAGCTGACGAAACATACCATGAAGATATGAGAAAGAGTTGTTGAACTAAAGTTAATAAGAGAATTGACAAACAGTGAGCAGCAGTATGGCTTCATGCTGATAAAGAGTGCCGCAGATGTCATGTTTCCTTTGAAAGTGTTGATGGAGAAGTATAGAGAAGATCAAAATGAGCTGCACTCTGTACTTGTGGATCTACAGAAAACATATGATAGGATGCCAAGAAAGTGTGGTATCCATGAGTAAGTCACAAGTAGCAGAGATGTATGTGAGGGTGGTGCTGGACATTCAGTTCAATTCAATTCAATTTTATTTATGAAGCATCAAATCACAACAACAGTTGCTTCAATTCACTTTATATTTTTTTTTTCTTCTTTTTAACCTGTCCCGTTTGGTTCTTTTGCCATCAGAATTATTGTCTAAAGGCGAAGAAAGATGCCCAACGGATTTACTTTACCAAATTGACCATCCCAGCCTTGCCGTAATGGTCCATCTGATTCACCTTTTATTGTTTATTTTATTTTCACTTGCTGAATACGGGACAGACTTGACTGGTGGAAAGAAAGGGAGAAAGAAAGAGGAAAGAAAAAAAAACCTGAGAAGAGGGACGGGGAAAAAGGGCAAAAAACAAAAACCAACAGAATAAGCAGACAAAATGCAAAAATACATATATCGATCACCTGGATCACCTGTTGAGAAAGAAAAAAGAAAGCAAGCAGAAGACGACAAGAGTAATAAACAAGATCACAATGATATATGGGAATATGACAGTAAATACTAAATATTAAACATTATGGTGCAGCACGTGAGATCGACAGCGCACAGTGTGCTTTGAGGTAGGAGCCCAAAAGGGTGTAGTTTGTGTGTGTGATCACCCGTGTGTACACCTGTGAGCATGAACGCGCTTTGTTTTTAAAAAGGTTCCTTCATGTAATGATCTGCTAGAGGGTGTGGGGGGCCACTGCCCCATCCTCAAGGGCATGAAGCAGGTATGGAGGAGATCAAAACTCCAGACATCCAGAGGCCCCCAGAACACAAGAGACCAAGGAAGACCAACAGAGGGGCAGCCGTGCCACTATCCCAGAAAGAGCTGAGGAGAGTCCCAGATGAGGGGTCACTCAGCAGCCGCGGAGCAGAAGCCAGGAGGGGTTGCAGTGACGTGCCCGTGAGCTCCGCCGGCAGCCAACTGTGCCTCAGTGACCGAGCCCCGGGCCGAGAGGCCGAGGGCACCCCATCCCCGAAGTGGCCCGAGCGAGCCCCAGGCTCCGTGCCCCGATAAGCAGCCGCCAAGGAGTGAGCCGGTGGGTACCTGGGCGCCCACCCCGGACACAAAGAACCACCAATGCACCGATGTCTGAGGGCGTCTGCCACCGGCAGGGGAAGTGGTGGGGGAGATGGGCCTCAAACCTTGAGGGCCTGAGATGTCCCCAGAGAGGTGGGGTCTGATACCCAACCTGACATATAGACACAGACAAACAGGCACACACAGATACAAACATCTATTCCCACCCTCATGCTCTCAACACTCACCCAACGTGGAGACAGACATAGAGAGACGCTGTACACACAATCACACTCCCCAAGCATACTCTAAGCCCCGGGTCTAGGTACCCTTGCCCCTGGAGGGGGAAACTGCGCCCAGACCCAGGTGGTGTTACCCTTTTCCCTGCGGTGGGGAGAAGCAGACCGCCCCGACTCCGCAGCAGCAGGGAGGCCCCACATTCCAGACCCCAGTCGGACGGCCAACTCCTCCTCCTAGCCCCCGCTCCAGCAGGCTGCAGAGAACGGGGTGTAGGAAGACTCCAAACCTCCCTCCACCCGCTCATATGTAGTGTTGATGTATGTGTGTTCTAAGGTGCATTTAAAACCCAGGAGGGCATGGAGCTACCTGCCAGAGCAGCAGGTAAGCGTATAGCCCCTCCTGCTAGCCCTCAATGTCTACGTGTATTTAAAATTGAGAGGTGGGCAGCGACTCCAGGGGTGAGGTGTACGCCCTGATGGTGATTGGAATCCGTGTAGCGTGCCCACCCCAAGATCCTATATGTATGTGTAATGAGAGTGTGAGTAATGTGAATGTCTAAGTTGTGGGATAAAATTGAGGCAGAGGCAGCCAGAAGGGGACAGAGGGGGATGTCTCCTCTGCACCCTGGTGACACACCCTACCCCAAGGCCCTGCATGTGTGGGTGATTGTGGTGGAGCGGGAAGAGGGAGGCAGCTGGAGATGGGGAGGGAGGGAAGGGAGGGCAGTGACCCCTCCTGGGGTCAGCTCCCCGCTGACCCCAGTAGGCACCCCATACTCTGCAACCCGCCAGGAAAGGGGGCCCAGGCCCATCCAGACCGGGGCCCAGTGGAGCAGCGCCTCCCGGCCCCACAGAGCCCGGGACAGTCCACCTGACCCCACCACAGAGAAAACTGCACCCACCCCATCATCCACTCATCTTCCAGACTACACAAGACAATAGACGCCCAGGCTGAGATCTTCCTCCACCTCTCCTGTATCTCCCCCTCCTGCAGAGAGAGTTCCTGAAGAGAGGAAGGCTCCTGCAGGATGTGACAACCTCCCCCACCAGTTGAAGAGCCCCCCAGGTGGTTCGATGCACAGGCGGCACCCTGCGCCAGGACTGGGCCCCCATACACCCACCCGCCCACAACCCGGCAACACACCAACCAGGACCCAAGCCCCTGAGGCTTGGCCAGGGCCCCAGCCCAGAGGCGGAGTGCCCCAGAACCTCACGCCCATCCCGGACCCACCCAGGGGCAGCCAGGCTACCAGGTCAGTAACCCACGTCCGTCAACACAGACCCTCCCTAGCCCTGCTGCACGCAGCCACGAGGAAACCGTCACCTAAGAGCCAACAGAGCCCCTAATTGGCCATGACCGCTACCCGGGTTGAGCCCCCAAGGAAGATGCTCCCCGGGAACCCCCGATGCCCTAAGCCTGTCCCTACCCCCACACCAATCACAACAGTGAAGGTGGGACCAAACTAAGACCCCCCACCCCCACTAGGTGATGGAGCTGATCAAAGGAGCCCAGAGCAATTGATCTGATGTGGTGGCAGAGGCTGTATCAAGACTAATGTGATCTAATAGATAATTTCTATATTGGTTAGAATTAAGATTATTTTTATTTTTCCAGTTCATGAGGACTGTTTTCTTGGCTATGCATAGGGCAGTGAAAACCATATGGGCTATATTCTTTTCCGGAGTGACATTATCTAAGCTGCCCAACAAACACACTAAAGGGGAAGTTGGAATGTTACATTTCAGACACTTTGATAAGTCTTCACATATCTCACGCCAAAACTTCTAAACTGGTGGACAGAACCAAAGTGCGTGGATATAATTGTCCGGTGAATTGGTTTGGCAGTGTGAGCAGTTGTTGGTAGACGTAAAGCCCATCTTGAACATCCGATGACCTGTATAGTGCACTCTATGTAGTATTTTGTATTGAATTAATTGAAGACTGGGATTTCTAATTAGATGAAAAGTTTTTAAGCAAATCTGAGACCAGAAGTTTTGGTCAAAGTTTCACTTTATATTTTAAGGTAGACCCTATCATAATACAACAGAGAAAACCCGTCCTCACACTGTCCACTCTCACTGGGGTTCCGGCCTGCGTGCCGAAGAGGGCACTCTTCCAAAAGTTGACAGAAGAGTTTTTCCCTCACCAATTACAGCTAATATAGCGTTTATGTGTCTGGAAGTCAACATGATTGTATGTTTTTGTTGTACAATGTTTTTTTCTATAATGTTGTTTTTTTCCTTGTTTTTTGTTTTTTTGTTTTTTTTTTCATTGGGGTGTACTTTTCGATTTCTGGTTATGTTCAGAGATTAAAATCATATAAGGTCGTACAATAATGCCTTGTAAGGTAACTAAAGTAGTGTCATTTAATGTAAATGGCTTGGGGAATCATATTAAAAGAAGCAAAATTATGTCAAAAATAAAAAGAGAAGGAATAGAAGTTGCCTTTCTACAGGAATCTCACTTACCACAGTTTGAGCATGAAAAACTTAGGAAATGGAAATTTAACCAGTATTCTTTTTGTCCTCAGAGTTCCAAAAGGGGTGTGGTAATTTTAATTTCGAGTAGGTTAAATTTTGAATGCATTCAAGAAATAGGCGATAAGGAGGGGAGGTTTATGTTAGTAAAGGGGTAAACAGGTCTTTGAAATGATTGTCGTAGAGGCACAAGGTCTTCTAATTTTGGGAGGAGATTTGAATGCTCGACTCAATCCATCTTTAGACTCATCAAACCCACACGCCCCGGGATTAAATAAAATAACCAAAAATATTAAATTAATTTTAAAGGATTTAGGGCTTATAGATGTCTGGAGAGAGTTAAACCCCATAAAAACCCCATAAAAGCAGTGTTGGTTACTTGAAAAAAGTAATCAGTAACTAATTACTGAGTTTCCTCTTTCATAAGGAAATGAAAGAGTTATTGATCCCCTTGATGAAAACAACGTTCAATTATATCTTAAAGACGGGAGTACTTCCCCCATCTTGGAATGAGGCATCTATTTCCTTAATAGCTAAAGAAGGAAAGGACAGGCTTGACTGTGGAAATTACCGCCCTATTAGTGTTCTTAACCAGGACTATAAGATATTTACATACTTTCTTGCCAAAAGAATTTAAAATATTCTTGTTCAGATAAATAGCTTGGATCAGACTGGTTTTATTAAGCAGAGACAAACACAAGATAATGTTCGCCGAACATTACGTGTTATTGATTATGTAGTTAAAAATAAAATTCAGATGGTCCTTATGAGCTTAGATGCTGAAAAGGCTTTTGATCGGGTTAATTGGGAATTTCTATACAAAGTTATGGGCAAGTTTGGATTTCATCAATCGTTTATCATGATCATCCAAGCACTATATAAATCACCAAGGGCAAGAATCAAAGTCCACGGGGCGCTTTCTAATTTTTTTGATCTACAGAGAGGGACATGCCAGGGTTGTCCATTTAGTCCTCCACTATTTGTTCTTTTCATAGAGGCCCTGAGTCAAAGTGTTATACAAAGCATTAATATTACTGGAGTCAAGATCATGGGTCGAGAACATAAGATTTCCTTGTTTGCTGATGATATTTTGATTTACTTGACAAATCCAAATATTACTTTCCCCAAGCTGTTATCACTTCTGGAGACCTTTAGCTCACTATCAGGTTATAAACTAAATATATCGAAGACTCAGATATTAACTTTTAATTATAAGCCAAATCAGGAAATTAAGTCTAAAGTTAATTTGAATTGGGAGTTGGAGCAAATGAAGTATCTTGGAGTAAATATCACTAAAGATCTCTCTAAAATATATCATGCAAATTTTAAACCTTTGTGTTATAAAATAAATGAGGATATTAAAAGATGGAACTTAATACCAATTTTAAATTTTGAGTCACGCATTGATACAGTCAAAATGAACATCTTGCCTAGGATGCTTTATCTGTTCCTAACACTCCCAGTTGAAATAACTGATAAACAATTTCAGGAGTGGGACAAAATAATTTCCAGGTTCATATGGCAGGGAAAAGACCACGGATTAAGTACCAAACTATCCAGCTGGCTAAAGATAAAGGGGGGTTGGGGTTCCCATGTTTGAAAGATTATTATGTTTCAGCTCAACTGAGGATCCTAGTGTGTTGGTGCAATGTAGACTACCAAGCAAGATGGAAAGAAATAGAAACAGTTGCCTCAAGAGATTTTCCAATTCAGGCAAGCTTAGGTGATGTGACACTTATTAAAAAACAAATTAATCAAGGAAACCAATGGATTAACTTGCCTTTAAAACTCTGGTTACAATTTCTTAATAAGAATGATTAGAATGAAGAGGCCAGGATCTTAAGATGGTGCGCTTATGATCTTGATTTTTTACCCAATAAGTTAGACGCGAGATATAAAAAATGGGCAGGGCAAGGCTTAATGGCATATTGTATGTTTTATGATAAGAGAACTCTTAGGGACTTCCAATCAGTAAAAGATCAATACCAGTTAAGCAATACGGATTTTTTCAGGTTTCTTCAAATCAGGCATCATCTACATAACTTTATACCTAAGAGAACAGATCTTTTCTCTCTTCCCGTTTTGAATATATTTGTCAAGGCTTACCATGCAGATCCTGGCCTCAAGGTGATTTCTAGACTGTACAAGGGTTTACAAGAGGTTAAGAAGTTGAATACTATCTACATTAAACAAAAATGGGAAAGGGAAACAAATATGGCAATTTCAATTGACATCTGGTATCAGCAGTGTGCCTCTCAGTGGAGAATTTCTAGTTCTAATATATGGAGATGTTTTGGTTGGAAGAGTCTCTGTAGGTTTTTTATTACACCTGCGCAAAGTAAACATTATTCTAATCACTCTAGCTGCTGGAGAAACTGTGGGGCCCAAGGAATAAAACACTTCCACTTGTTTTGGTCTTGTCCATTGATCAACACTTTTTGGGTATCGATTCACGCTGAGTTACAGACCTTTTTAGTATGCAACTCCCCTTTAATTGGGATGAACTTTTGTTTGGATATTTATACTCAGTAAATGTAGATAAAATGTCCAAGCTGTTATATGGTATTCTGAGTCTGGCTGCCCGAAAGACTATTACTAAGAAATGGCTAAGTGTGAAAATTCCATCACTAAATGACTGGCATGAGACTGTTTATGAGGTGTTTAAAATGGAAAAAATTACCTTCTCTAACAGATTTCAATATGACACATTTATTGAGATTTGGGATAAATGGAAACATTACATTTTGTCAAGGAGACTCGATTTTGTTTGAATCTCTGTAATTCTGTACGCCATAATTTTGAACTGCTCTGTGTATATATGTGTATGTATGTATGTGTGTATGTGTGTGTATGTATGTATATATATCTTTATATATATATATATATATATATATGTTAACTAGATGGTACACCCGTTTGTTCATTTTTGATTACTTGTTTATTTTTGTTTATTTGTGTTCTTATAGGTTGTTTTATATTACGTTCCTTATTTAAAAAATGTATTTTCTTTGTTTCTGGGAAATTCTAAATAAAAAAACAAAAAAAACACACAAAAAAAAACCAGAGAAAACCCCAACAATAAGCCAGTGCTTTGGTGATAGTGGGAAGGAAAAACTCCCTTTTAACAGGAAGAAACCTCCAGCAGAACCAGGCTCAGGGAGGGGCGCCATCTGTCGCGACTGGTTTCGGTGAGAGAAGGAAGACAGGACAAAAGACATGCTGTGGAAGAGAGCCAGAGATTAATAACAAGTATGATTCAATGCAGAGAGGTCTATTAACACATAGTGAGTAAGTAAGGTGACTGAAGAAGAGACATGTAGGAGGGCAGTGAGATGGTGGCGATGTGTGCTGTAGGAGTTGGAGTTCAAGGCGAGGTTGTGGACAGACTGACAGATGACGTCAGGTATGAGTCTCTTTGGACTATGATCTGTAGTGAGACTAGAGCAGATGAAGGGCAGCCTGGAGAGGTGGAGGTATGCTCTGGAGAGAAGACGAATGAAAGTAAGTGTGAATGAGAGGGAGGCAGGTGTAACAGATGCAGGGTGTAAAGATTAGTGAAGGTGGATGAGTTTAAATACTTGGGTTACAAAACAACAGACAGTGCACAAGAGAGGTGAAGAAGACATTGCAGATAGGGTGGAGTGGGCGGTAAGGAGTGATTTATGACAGAAGGATGGCAGTAAGAGGTAAATGGAAGATTTACAACATGGTAAGATTAAAAATGGGTACACCACAGAAATGGCTCAGGTTGAGCAGTTTGGAGACAAAGTTAGAGAAGCGAGTCTGAGATGGTTTGCACACGTGCAGATGAGGGACAGTGTATATACTGGACAAAGGATGTTGAAGATGGAGCTGCCAGGCAGGAGGGACTCCAGGATGTAGTGAAGGAGGACATGCAGAGGGTTTTGTTTATTCTGCAGTCACATATTTATGCTGAGGTTGAGTGATTTACAAACAGTTCTCTTGTGTCTGCTAAAAAAAATATTTCAAATGACCACAATGACTCTGCTTTTACTAGTTCTAATGAAGCACAGTCAGGCAACACACCCTCATTTCATCCTACGCTTCACCCTCAGGGAAACCAGAGCAGCAGCAGCTCCCTCTGCAAATCATGTGACACAAGCTGAGCTCATACTGCGAAAACTAAAAGTTAATCCAAGAAGTCATTTCTACTGATATAACTAACTCTCAGCAACACCTGCATCGCGTGACTTCCATGTTTACATACAGTAGCTGCACATTGTGTCCTCTAACCTTTGTGTTTGGTAACATCAAAGGAATGCTAACAGGAAATATCTGATGTCATATCTATCATATTTAATTATTAGCTATTATTCATCACTGGCTCTCTACTGTATGAGCCCACCGTTCATATGTTTCCTTCCTGTGATTTTAACTCTTTGTCTGAGTGTCACAACAAAACAGCAGCTGAAAACAAACCAAAGCTTTCCAAGGTGGCTGAAGTGAAGACTTGATTCACACTGTCCTCTCTCACTGGGGTTAAGTGCACTCTGATCTCAGGTATCACTATGAACAGCTACAGCAGGTGAATACAATTAGATGAGACTTTTTTCAAGTACATCTCCTTATCTTTCCTCATGTGGTGCATTTTCCATTGTTATACCTCTCTGACCTGTCTTCCCCATGTGATGTTTTTGTGTAATGTATGTATGGTCGGAGGGTAAGATGGCAAATCAAGACAAGAATCTCTATCAGTCAGCATTTTCACAGGGCTCACCTGTTCAAAAATCTTTCCAGGTGAAGCTGGTGAAGATGTTAAAGATATTGTGCAAAAATGAGACATCTTAAATGCAAATCAAACATTAGAGCAACAATATATCTGAGATTCATTTATTGATTCCTCTACTGTGAGCTAAGAACAAGAAACTGAGGCTACAGTTCACATGGGTTCACCAAAATCAGACAGTGGAGTAGAATAGAGTGGAAGCATGTTGCCTGGTCAGAACTTGGTGTAACCAACATGAAAGAATAAAACCATCTGTCTTAGTTTAGTACCAACTAAACCGCAGATTCTCATGACGGATGCTCAGCCAACAAATCTGAGGCTGAGATTTTATCTCTGGAAGTGAGGAAAGCATTCACACCAGGAGAGTCCGGTCAGGTTTAGGAAAGCAGTTATGCCCGAGGATGAAGGAGAGGTGTGATGTGATCTCTCATTTGAGAGATCAAAAGGGGGATTGTTGAGAATAGATTCCTTAATATACATCAGAGTTAAAGAGAATATAGTTTGTGATTGCTTGCAACATTATAATATTGCGGTTAATGGGTGTAAGAATACAAAATAGAAAATAGGCCTGGAATGGGAACAAAGAACTGGGGTGCACGGCAGGAGGACAATCAACCCCCACCCCCAGGGCAGGAAGCAAGAGTTACTGAGAGTGAGGGGCAGACATAGGGCAAACCGACACTACCTTAAAAGGAGATGGGGGTCAGGGTGTCAGCACCCTTGGCCACTGTACTAGTGTATTTCCATTGTGGGGGTGTTTACTGTAGGGGGGAGGAGACCAGAGGTTATAAGTGTAACTGTTGTGTGGAGTTCTTTAGATCAGCCTTTAGCATAGGACTGCATAGGAATGCAGTGTGCTGATCTCCAGATGCATCTGTAAGAAAAATGGGTAATAAAAGGATTGTGTAAAACATGGAAACATCTCAGCGTGATCTCTACCAGGACCAAAAGAATCGCAGAGACCGGCATTATCTCAACACTTTATTTGTGCAGCTTATCATTTCTCATTTTATATTGTGGTTCTATTAAGTCAGTATGTGTCAGAGTTCAGTATTCAGGACTGGTAAGTCACGGTATAATTTCACAAGAGACACACGAGCGATTAAAATCTTCACAGCGTTAGCCTTAAAAGGTCTAAAATGTTAGTTTATTTGTTTAGTCACATCACATCCATGATTTCATTTTCTGTTAAACTTTGACTTTGTGTGACTCACAGATAAAGCGCCATAAAGACAAAGATTCCACAGCATGGCGTCCCCTCCCCCACCCTTCCCCAAGAAAATACAAAATATACCAAAGGAATATAATTTATTGTGAACAATAAACTAAACAATGGTAAACTCAAACTTCTGGTTTTACCAATGTTTAATTTGTAATCGCGTCAGTAAGATTTTACATCAGAGATGGAGAATTCATTTATCTTAGCAGCAGTGCAGGTATGAGGGTCATGTTTACAACAGTGTCACATTGCATCCTTTTAAGGCACGATCTGCTCTTTCCTGATAACGTGACAATTATCAGGTTCACATGTTTAAAAAGTGCAGATGCTTGCTTTGCAGAGGTTAATGGTCTGAAGCTAAAACCACAAAGACACTGATGACGTATTTGTTAAACCCCTGCCCACCAAGTTTTATTCACATTTTAATATCTCACAACCAGAGAAATAAGTATCGCTTGTGTAACTGAGGAACTGAAATGATGCTTGAAATGATGCAAATTTTATTTCACGTGGAATAAAAGTGGGAGGTCATAGAAGTAGCTTTGGTACATTTGGTATTCTTCTTCCATATTTAGATTTTTCGATGGGTTTCATTATTGTACCTAGCTTGGGGGTGTCTTTAGAGCTTCTTACTCATGTCTGATTCCTTGCATTGGTTTATTTCCCTTTCATAGTCCTATCAGGCCTCAGCTAATGCTACACTATATTGCCAAAAGTATTCACTTGCAAATCCGTTCGATTCACTTCCAAGGTCACAAGTGTATAAAATCAAGCACTGAGGCATGCAGACTTCTACAAAAATCTGTGAAAGAGTGGGTTGCTCAGTCACAGGTGCTCAGTGAATTCCAGCGTGGTGCCGTGATAGGATGCCACCTGTGCAACAAGACCTGGCATGAAATTTCCTCACTACTAAATATTCCACAGTGAACTGTTAGTGGTATTATAACAAAGTGGAAGTGATTGGGAATGACAGCAACTCAGCCAAGGAAGTGGTAGACCACATAAAATCACAGAGCAGGGTCAGCGGATACTGAGGTGCACAGGGGACACCAACTGTCTGCACAGTCAGTTGCTACAGACCTCCAAAGCTCATGTGGCTTTCAGGTTAACTCAAGAACAGTGTGTAGAGAGCTTCAGGAATGGGTTCCTATGGCCGAGCAGCTGCATCCAACCCTTACATCACTAAGCACAATGTAAAATGTCGGATGAGGTAAAGCATGCCGGCGCTGGACTCTCGAGCAGTGGAGATGTGCTCATGCTTCTCCATCTGGCAGTCTGATGGATGAGACTGGGTTTGGCAGTTTCCACGAGTTCTGTTTGGTCCCTTTGTTCCAGTGAAAGGAACTTAATGCTTCATCATACCAACACATTTTGGACAATTTCATGCTCCCAACTTTGTGGCAACAGTTTGGGATGGCCTCCTGTTCCAGCATGACTGTAACCAGTGACCAAAGCAAGGTTCGTAAAGATGTGTAAGAGCTTGACTTCTCGTCCAACATCGGTGTCTGACCTCACAAATGCACTGGTCAAAAATTCCCCTAAACACACTGCTAAATCTGTGGAAATCCTTCTCAGTAGAGCTGAAGCTGTTATACTGACAAAGGGTGGGCTGAAATCATAATAACTATGGGTTAAGAATGGGATGTCACCAATGTTCCCTCTGATTTTTCATGTGTCTGAGCAAACACACAAACTCCCTGAGCGATCCCTTGGACCACTGTGAGCAACATTAGACGTGTGCACTATGGTCACGCCAGCATCTAATCCATCCAAGTTACATGGTTTATTAAAATAATCAAATTACGGCATTCACATTTATGTTAGACTACTTTTAATTAACTGCTTTAGCCCACTTACAATGAAAATTAATAAAAAATATTTACAGAACAATCAGCTGTTCTGCATCAAATCTGATGCCACACAAATTATTTGTGCCACTCCAAAAATAATTTCTGTCCACTATGAAATAAAGGAGAACAACAGCCTGATACCTGCAGGCCTGACAACAGATGTATCACTCCTGTAACACCTGTAACATTCAGTAGTCGCCTCATTGTTCTGACACACAACAAAACTATTGACTACACTACACACAGGCAGAGTGCTTTCGAGCGTGTTCCTTATAAAACGCCGTTTTTGCCGTTTCTCCGGACAGTAAATATAAACAACGATAGTATTCAGGAAGAAAAACAAACATTGAATGTATTTTTATCATAACTCTGGTTTTACGTGGCCTATCAACACAATTAAAAAACTGGTATAAAGTCCACACTTTTTCCATCAATTGTTCCGTCTGTCCTGCTCACATCTCCAATGGTCATTAACGTGGCTTCACTCCACATCAGCCATGCCGCTTTGCTAGCTAAAACACCGGTGTCGGCACATAAGGACGCTGTCACAGCCTGTCAACGACGTTGATTAGCTGCGTATATACGAATGTGAATCGCATTATTGGCTGGACTGTGGGATAAGGTGGCATCGTTCTAATCCCATACAGGAGCAGGCAGTCACTTACTGACTAACACTGCAAAACTGAATTGTTAAAGTTTGAATTTTAATTTCAATTCAGGTTAGATTTTTTTTTTTTGTGCGCAACGCAGATTTTCTGTGCGCAGAGACCGTGCCAGCAGTGCGCAATTGCGCACGCGCGCAGCTTAGAGGGAACATTGGATGTCACTCATGTTCATGTGCATGTGAAGGCAGATGAGTGAATACTTTTGGCAGCGTATTTAAGAACCGGCTTGTAGGCCTCTCAAAATAATAGTTATCATATTAAATCTGTTCAACAGTGATCCACTTAAAGCCTCCAGAACTGCCCTTTTTCTTTGGACTGCTTTTGCTTTAAAATGATTAATGGACACTTTCAGTTTAGTTTAACCAATCCTCCCAGCTGGTTACTCCACCTGTAAGGAAAAATATGTACCTGTAGCTCACCTGCCCACTCCACCTTCCTGGAATCCTGTCTACCTGCCAGCTGCCTCTCTGAATCACCTGCATGAGGACCAGACAAATAATAATAATTCAATACTCGCTACACTTTTATGATAAAATCTGTAAAGCTGCAGCTGAGTCCAGTCTTTGTTTCTTTGTTTCTTTTCCACAATCAACAGAATGTTAATAAGCACAATCGATGAGAAAGCCTATTGAGTTGTTTTAAAGTGTTTTAAAAGGCAGTTTTACTGTTTAAGAGTTTCTTAAAAGTATGGAAAGTAAAAGTATTCTTAAAAACATGCTCTATGGTAGGCTAATGAGAAAGCAGCAGCATCTACTGTCCAGATAAGTTTTCAAAACAAAAAAGAAAAAAAAACAGCTCAAAATAAATCACACGAAAATCTGTCCCTCAAAAAAGAACAAAAAGAACCCCAAAGAGGTCCCTCAAACGAAGGTACATAAAGACACCAGAGAAAGGCTCAATGACTGATCGTTATAGAGCATTATATCATATCACAGCTACTCCTGTGTATGTAAATGAATGATATAACTACTTTACAGGAATGCAGGTTGTTTTGTCCAAGTATGTGAGCCCTAAAATACTCAATATGTACACAAACACACACACAGACACACTTCAAAGGATTTAGAAGGAAATCCCTTTTAAAGAACTCCGTGATATTTGAAGTATGTCAAAGGCAGCCAGCTGCTGAGCTGTGTGACCAGTCCAAAAGGTCCCGACCAACTGGTTTACTGATTGTAAGGGCTTTGTCCTTTATCTGAACTGTCATTTAGTGTTGTAAGTGAAATGTAAAATGTTTCTCTGTGAAGTGCAAATGCCAAAATGCCCTTAAACAAAGGGCATCCAAAAAACCCTGCCTATTTGATACTATATTTTGCACTATCCTACTGTATATTACTGTATACTACCATTCTTTATCGTATATATTGTATATCTTATTCATCTGTTCCTCTGTCTCTCTTGCTGCTTTGAGCATGTATATGACAAAAGAATTTCCCTCGGGATAAATAAAGTTATTCTTATCTTATCTTATGGAAAGTGTCATTGTAAGCAGGTCTTCAGGGGTCCAGTGTGAGAGGTCCAGACCCAAAGGACTAACCCATCATGCATCTGTGGTCTTTATCTACCCTTTTTAACAACTCATTAATTCAACTCTGCTATGTAGAAAGTGGAAAGAAGGAAACAGAGGAGAAGAACGAAGAAGAGCGCATAGATGGGATTTTGGTGAAAAGGAAGAGTCTGCTGTTTTCATTTAAAACCACTAGAGGGCGCCCTCCCCCGTTCGACGCAAGTGAAAGAGATCATTATACGAGCCTGCAGGAAACATGAACAGAAGCACATGTGAGTTTTAAGATGTTAAATATAAAAACACTGTAGTAATACCGTTCATGATTATGGTATGAAATCCCTGTTACACACACAGAAGCTCAGTCTATCATCTGGTCGGATGATACACAGAAACTCATCACACAGAGGTGAGGCTATGATATTTTGAAAGGAAATCTTTATTAAAACAACAAACAAGTAGTTTATTTATGTGCAGCCAGTATGACCAGAGATGAAAAAGAAAATGTTGGGGTTTTTTTGTATTATTCGGTTATACTTTCGGGTTCATATCTTTTCCACATAATAATTTATAGCTCTGTCTTAATTATAATAACAAATTTTCTTTATTATATTGAATAATAAAGGAGGAGTCAGAGCGTCTTGTAATTTTAAGGTGGTCTTGACCAATAGGCTTCCTGAAGTTATTTCAGGGTTTTTCTTTGGACGTTGGCTGTTTTTTTCTCTCTTTTTTTTCCCCACTCTGTCTCGGCCCATCCTTTGTACCCAAACAGAGAAGAAGAACAACACATGGATGCTGATCATTTTCATTGGATTGGTTTTTGCTTCTTAAAGCACTTAACACTGACCAATGAATAACGCAAGCATTACAAAGACATGTAACACAAGGGATGAACCAGTGTTGTGTTTACAGGTAACAGCTTAGAAAATAATCAATTATAAATCGTATCTTTAGGCACTGTTACTAGCAGCCTGTCACAAAAACTCGTTTATTTCCATTTCTTTAGTTTAATCCATTAATAATAACGATAACACAGTTTGACAATTATAAGATAGTTTTTTACAGATTTTAGAGTGGCTCAAGATTTTTGCACAGTACTTAATATAATATAATATAAATAGAGAACTCTCTTAAATATTTGTGATTTTCCGGTCGGTTGCACAAGCTTATTTTGAAAGTTCCAACAGGAAGATCCTAGCGTGACTTATCACAGTTTTCGGCCCCTCCTTCAGTGGAGCGTAGTGGTGTGCTATACTGCATATTTTGGTATCGATCCGATACCAATTAAATACGGGCCAGTATCGCCGATACTAATACCGATACTTTTCAATAAATAAGGTGGATGCGTCATTGAATTGCTAAATCGCAATTAATTGTCATGACCTTAAGTGTTTTTTGTGATGTTTCCCTTTTTATTATTAAATAGTTAAAACCCAGGACATAATTAGGAGAAATAATTTATTTAAAATTAAATTAAAAATGCTTTATTATTGTGGCGGGTCGTGGTCTGCGATGCCGCTGCAGGTGAGATGGACTCACCTTCACGGCATCTACAATCATGCCTCGCCGGCTTAAAACCTATGCGCTGCTTGTGCTTTTGTTGTTTTTGGCGGTGATGTGTATGGCTGGCAGCAGGAGAGCTGCAGCCGTTGAATGTACTGTCACAGCACCCGTGTGATTAAGGGTGGACAGCGCGCGGCTCGGGGTGAACCGGAGGCTGGCGCGCCAGCGGGACCTGCCAATATGGCAAGCCATTAGTGCCAAAAATCGCCACTTTTCTAATATGCCAAGCTGGAGACGGAGGTCGAGGTGCGTGGGGGTCGTGCAACGCTCGAGGGCACCGTGCTGTCCGCTTCGGCCTCCTCCAACAGAGGCCGGCATGCTGCATGGTCCTGCGTGCCGGCCGTCTGCCCAGCTGCCTGTGAGCCCCGGCTAACTTCCACGCAGCGGCGGCTCCGGGGCTTCCGCTGGAGGCGCGGGCGACCGACAGAGTGGACACTTCCTCGTCGCTGGTCCGGGCCGATTCCCTCGCCTGCTCGCGGAGTGGGGAGTAGGTTCGGCCGGATGACTCCCCGGTCTGAAGCGGGCGATGGGGGTATGTGGCGGGGCGTGTTCTGCAATGCCGCTGCAGTTTTGGTGGTGGTGATGTGTACGGCTGGCAGCAGGAGAGCTGCAGCCGTTGAATGTACTGTTACAGCAACCGTGTGATTATTGTAAGAATAAATGATGCTGCGAAGAATGAAAATGCCATCGGGTCTAGGGTGGTGGCGATCTTTTTTTTTTTTTTTTTTTCTTTTTTTTTAAATCCTAAGTGCACGCAAACCAGTAAACAAATTTAAATAAATACTGAACTATAAACTAAACTAAACTATAATACAAAAATTACAATTCTCAACAACAAAAACAACTGGTAAAAATATAATTAATATATAAACAACTTAAAAAACCCCAAAGTGTCTAAGTCACGTGACGTGACAGCGCAACACCGAAACATAAGAGTGGGGGAGAGGGAGCAAAGTGTGCCTGCTCTTCGCTGACACAGGAGCGGCGAAACGAGCAGAACTCAAAGTAAAGAATCGATCTCACCAGGCTAGTATTGATCCGATACCGATGCTGACTTGGTATCAGTACTATCGATATTTGGATCGATCTGCCCACCACTACTGTGAACGTACGTTAAGTTTACATTTAAGACCATTAAAATTGATTAACATGGGGACAGCGAGCACTCTGCCTCAGCTAATGTTAATGTCATGTTAATGTTACATTTTGTTTATGCATTACTATGTAATAGACAATTGTTTCCTTGCATTTTGCGTCTAATTTTTCAAATATGCGTTTTCTTTTGTTTACACACAGAGGACTGACGAGGCCTTTGTGGAGTATGTTAACTCAAGACGGGAGGATAAGAAAAGCAGCCTTTTCTCGATGAAAGAGAATAAAATGAAGACAAAACGCAGTCAGAGGCACCCGGGACCCAGCTGGCAAGGTACCTGTAGCGTTTATTTCCGTGTTACACCAGCCGCGACTTTTAATTTTTAAATGCAAAACACGGAAAAACATAGATTTAACCAAACTAGCGAATAGCTAACACCGTAACGCACGAATGTAACGCTAATGGATCTTTTGTGAAGTTATTTGATTGTTAATTTGCTTAAAAATAATCTCTATTGAACCAGATTGACTTGAATGTTAAAACAGTTGATATAGGCTCCTTTATTTACTTAGCTTCTAATTCAAGTAAGGATAAACTTGATATAAAACATGCTTTAAGTCTCAAGTTTGTCATTGGAGATCCTAATTCAATCTCTCTTTTTGTTTATGTTTAATCCGTGTCTGGAAAACCTGCTGTAAAACTCACTTGTAAAATGGTTTAACATTTAAGTCTTCTTCTTGTGCTATACTGTTATTCAGGAAAAGGTGGACATACTAGTGACAAGGTGACGCTGAGTCAGGCGAAACGTACATCAGTTCCCACACAAGTCAAACCTTTTGCTGGAAGTGTTTTACCTGGACCTGCCATCAAACAGAGTCGCAGGAACGTTGGAGAGTGACATCAAACAGCTTGGAGGGGTGAGACATTATTTGGTTACGTTCACTGGCTGAAACTTGCATTTTGTCACCTTGCTTTTGTGCTAGCTTAACATATGAACTATGAAGCTGCGTACACACACCGGCCACTCTGTTGGGTACACCCAATCGTTCATGCAAATATCTAATCAGACAGGCTGGTCTGAGTATTTCAGAAACTGCTGATCTAACGGGATTTTTCCACACAAGCAGAAAATATCCAGTGAGCAGCAGTCCTCTGGTCAAAAATGTTTTCTTCATGTCAGAGGAGAATAGCCAGACTGCTCCAAGCTGCTATCAGTAACAGTAACTCAAATGCAATGTGAGTGTGAGTGTGTGACGGTATTTGGGAAAATCACAGAAGAGCAGGTGAGAGAAGAAGCAATCTCATATTCGACCTAAACGTTTTCCTCTCAGGATGGCGTCAGGAGGAAGGCCATGCTGCAAGCCTTCAGTAGACACAACAACCTGATAGCTGAAGCACAGGAAGGACAGGGTTAGTTCACTCTGTGATTCCTGCTTCGTGCTTTTTCCTGACTACACTCGGCCCTGTAGGGTGAAGTGTCCCGTTTTAGTCTCAGATTCGAGGTGCAGCTGACAGGTAGCCAGCTGACCCTCCACACTACATCCTCAAAAGAAACAGGACACCCTCCCCTACAAGCAGTGTGCAGAATAGAGGTGTAGGGTCAAAGCATCATCAATAAAACAATGACTTTGATCACTGGTAGTTTTGTTTCTGTTATTAGACTTGTTGGCTTAATTTTTGTTTGCCTGATTGAGCAAAATGGAGCTGCTACATCCTCCACTGGACTCTTCTGAGCCAGTAAAAATCTGCTTTAGTTCAACATCTACATTTATCTGTTGCACAAAGTCGTTTAGCCCGTCAGCTTCCCTATGGCTGTGTCCCAATCCAGCGACCGCACGCTCCGGAGTATGCATTTTGAGACCTATTACGTCACAGCGACGCGATGACGACTGTCCCAATCCGAAGTGTACTCCAAATGCGCTGTCGATTTCCTCAAATTTGAAGGGTGGTGACACGTGTCACTACCCGATCCGTACCGGAATCGTGTAGTGACAGGCAGCATTTGAAGGAGTCGATGATTTGGGACAGCCTTCGTCACCTGGCTGTGACGTAATTGGCCTTCAAATGCGGCCTCCGGAGGATGCAGCCGACGTTTTGGGGCACAGCTTTGGAGTACACTTCGGATTGGGACAGCCGTCGTCGCGTCGCTGTGACATAATAGGTCTCAAAATGCATACTCCGGAGCGTGGGACACAGATTGAAAAAATGTGACGTCATTCCGGGGTAAAACCGCAAAGGATTCTGGGAACGCGTGGCAAGCGGTACCAGCACACGCAGGCTTTCACATGAAAGCAGTCACACAGCGATAACAAGAAACAAAAAATGGCAAGAAGCTGTTGTATTATTAACTGCAATAGCCGGTCGGATGACAGCCACGGGAAGCCAACGGGTAAAGAGATTGGTTTTTTTTATTGGATTACGTCGTGGAAGAGAAATTGTTCAAGCCATGTTTCCCATGAAACAAAAGCTGACGGATGGCCTGGATTGCAGCCATTTGAAGACCAAATATAACGTCTCAGAACACTCGAGCTCACATGTTAGTCTGCTCCAAGCATTTCCACAAAGGTAAGTCTTCTGTTGTAGTTATTACGTAATTTATCATAACATAATTGTTGATGTAGGTTACAAATAAGTCTTATATTGATTGAATTGAATTCGTTGTGCTATGCTGCTTTGTTCATTGTGGCTTTGTGGGCTAATGTTGTTTAGTAGGAAAAACCAGCCTACAAAATGCTGGAATGCGATCCAGACTGGGCACCCTCTATCAACCTGGGTCATACTGAGTTTAAAGCTGCTACCACAGCAAGATTTGATTGGTTAAGAGAGAGAGCGATATCAAAACAGCCATGAAACGTCCCGCATATATGTGCCCAAGGGTTGTATTAAAGCAATCAAGTGATGAATAACTATTTTCCAGTATGTTGTTTTGCAGTGTTTTTTTTTTTTTTGCATTGTTGATTTTTTTTTTTACCGAAGCAGCTAATAAAGCATAATGGAATACAATTTTGCCTCTTTCTTGTAAGATTCTATAATAGAATGAACCATTAATGCCAGTTATAAATAAAGACAATAAATTGAATTACGAAACACTCATTTTATTTCTATTAGATCTGAAAATGTTGTGTAATACTACAACCTGAAATGACAAATAGATTATCTCCTGTACAGGCAAACGCAAAGGAAAAGAATTTAACAACAGCTGTGAAACGGAATAGTCCAAATCACCAAAGTAAACTGGACCTGGGCTTGTTACAGGGATCTGAAGTTACTAAACATTTTGTGAGTGTATGCACTCACACTTAGGACCATATAATAATAAATATGTCCGTGATGAAAGCTGGGCAGCACGCTAACGTCCTTACTCCACTCTGTATGCTCGTATGGGTCTAACCCTTTCACTCCTTTGATTTTATTCCTCGTCCTTTTTTTTTGCCTTTTCATCAAGTCTGTCTTTGTACGGACCTGCCGTGTTCTCCGTCGTTTTGTACATAATTGTTTTTGGGGCAAATAAAATACAAATAGGGATTAAAACCGCAGAATTAATGATTACCGGTGCTGGAAATACTAGCGCTTGATGCAGTGTTTTGATTTTGTTGCCACGGGTACCCACAAAGCAATGCGCGAAAGTCACGTGGTCTGTCAATCTCGTTCGAAGTTCGAATATGTCCACACTTGCTTTCTTAACCTTTATTTGAATATAAAACATTAACAGTTACAAAGCAGCACATCCTCTAAAAAATAGAAACAAAATTACATTTTAAGTGAATTCCACAGAAACTTTGCAAATGAAAATTAACATTTGCGCAGCATTTCCCAGGCTTTAACTGCTCAGGCACTTTGGTCCTCCAACTCAATCCAAGACGCTGAACTGAGTCATAACTTACAGTACAAATATTAAAGATTTTGCCCAAAACTATTCCAGACAGTGATGATCCCATCGTGAGAGGCATAAAACCACAGTGCATAGACAAACGAACAAAGAGGACTGGTCATTGCATTTATTTGTTTAGCCCATTTAAAAAGGAAAAAAAAAGGAAAAAAAAAAAAAAAAAAAAAAAAAGGAATGCAGCCATTTTTAATTCCAGTGTTCTCCCTACAAGTAAAAATATCTACCTCAAAAGGTCACTTTTCCTACTTGCACAAAAAGACTCTTTAAAAGCCAAATCTGCTGCTTAGCTAAGCAGGAAAAGCACACATTAATCAACTTGTATCCACCAACATTAAGTACGCACAAAAAACCCCAAAACAAATCAGTTTTACCATTTACACCTAGGGATGGGTACCGGTATCCGGTGCCATTCTGACATGAACGGTAGTAACCAGACCGAAAAGTAGCACACATTTCGGTGCTTTTTTCCCCCCTGAGATGTCATACACTTTGGATTCTAGCCAATCATTTTACCTTTCCAAGGATAGTAGGCGGGCTCAGGTACGTAAGTTCTTTTAGAGCAGAGCTACAGATGAAAAATGCCCAAGGCGAAGCGGTCAAAAGTCTTGCTGTACTTCACAGCAAAAGATGCAAACTCAGCAGCCTGCAACAAGCGCTTTAAGGTGATACTGTGCAAAGGAGGTAACACCTCGAATCTGATGAAACACCTGGCGACGCATAGCGGGTTTTTTTTTAAAAGCCGAGAAATGCACCATATTTGATAGCTTGCTGCAAGACCTCACACCGAGCACATCTACTGCGGGTGTGGTGCCTGTTATCGGACCCGGAGTTAGCAACATCCCTCAAGAACCCGAAGAGGAGAGTCCTGGTCCCTAGCCCTGCCAGTGTAGCAGAAATGATGACGGATGATGATGGCAGCAGCAGCCGTTCTTCTCTGCGTGAGTAGCTTAATGTTGTTCGTGTGTAATTTACGTTGAGTAGGCTAACCACGTTATTACATTAATGCATGTAAGGTGAACTAGCAAACAGCGTCGTAGTTACATGCGGCTGTCTTCTTGTTTGATGGGAGATACTCCCTTCACCCTGGCCAAAACGGCTAAAATGACCAAAGAAAAAGTGGAAAACAGCTAAACATGAGGTTTTTGGACAGTTTGTGTTTTTTTCCCATTGTTTAAACACTGCTTCCAGCCAAGAGTGATACCATATATGCCCTATAGCTGCAGAAAAGGCTAACATTGTTATCTTTTTACAAAAAAAAAAAAAAACCAAAACAAAAACCCCCCCAAAAACACAGCTAAACATGAGGTTTTTGGACAAAGTTTGTGTTCTCCATTCTTTAAGCACCGGTTTGAGCACCGGCACAGTTTCAAAAGTACCGGTTTGGCACTGGTATTGGATAAAACCTATGCGATACCCATCCCCATTTACACCTGCACCCCACACATGTCAAAAATCTCTTGTGGGAAGGACATGCAAAAGTTAAGGCCAATCAGAATTCAGACTTTATACATTTAAGTTTAAGCTACAGGAGCCACTGTCTGAATCTGCATGGAGGAGTGATGATCCAAGGCACCAGTGTATAATCCAGAACTCTCAACATTATGGACACTACGGGTTATTCGTCACCGTGTCCCATCTGTCTGTTGACAAGCATGTGGTAGACCCCCTTCTTTGCCAGCAGCTGCTGATGCGTCCCCTGCTCCACCACGACTCCTCCCTGGAATACAGCAATGCGGTCTGCGTTCTGGATGGTGGACAGACGGTGGGCCACGATGATGCACGTCCTGCCCTTGCTGGCCTGGTCCAGAGCCTCCTGCACCACCTACAGAGAGAGCATGGCCTTATAAGAGCTCCTACAATTAATGTTTTCAGCACTGACGATGGTTTCAATTTAAACCAAAGCTGTCATCTTTATCAACATGGCTACTTTCCTGTATTCCTCCCATCAAGTTTAATGTGAACTCTCTCAGCCCAACATTTCCACCAGTCTGAGTTTGTTCCCATTTTCTTGCGTGTGGATTTTAGCTGCAGCAGTAGTTTGTATGAGCTGGTGACTTTACTCACCATTTTCTTAATCTCCCTGACAAGCATTACAGGTGAAAATGGAAAGATGTGCTCACCTTCTCGCTCTCAGTGTCCAGTGCAGAAGTGGCCTCATCCAGCAGCAGCAGCTTGGGGTTGCGGAGGATGGCTCGGGCTATGGCTATTCGCTGCTTCTGACCACCTGACAGCTGTGTCCCCTTATCACCTGCCTGCGTGTCATATTTCTGCTCATGGGGGGGGGGACAAAACAAAACAATGAGGGGGCATAGTTGTGTTACTATAGATGGTCAAAACAATACAAAGCATGAATCCAATCACTCCTCACAGCTGACAAATTTCTTAAAGTGTACTTTGAGGTTTAATAATAAATGCTACATTTATTGCCAAGTTATTAAAATGCTGGCAGGAAATCATTTTCACATGCACAATAACACATTCATCTTCAGCTGGCCTCCTGCATGATTACCATTCAAATTTGTTGACTGATTATAAGGCTTAATGATACAAGGCCTCCAGTAATCAGTACAGATTCCTCTGGTGTCTTGAATGGGAGAGGAGGTAAACCACTTCACTGGGACTGTCAGGTGGTCACTGTCCTCAGTGTTACATTGATTTTATGCCCATGACACCTCCTAATGTGCCCCCTTTTATTACCCCTTAATGTCCCAGCCTAGCTGTACTCCCGTCTCTTGATCCACAACCAGCTGCTGCTTCGTTCAGCACCCTCAGTGACTTGACTGCTCGTTGAAAGGCCTGCCCACCAATTGTGGTCTGTCTGAGCTGCCATTTCCATCCCAGTTATGCTTTTCAACCTGCAGGTGGAAAAATAAAGCGCCACCAAGTTTCCTATGCTTCCTAAGGGAAGCATGTATAATGTAAACAGAATTGGTGCTAGCACTGAACCCTGTGGAACACCATAATTGACCTTCGTGTGTGAAGAGGACTCTCCATTTACATGCACAAACTGGAGTCTATTAGATAGATATGATACAAACCACTGCAGTGCAGTACCTGTAATACCTACACTGTGCTCTAATCGCGCTAAAAGAATATTATGGTCAACAGTATCAAACGCAGCACTGAGGTCTAGCAGGACAAGCACAGAGATGAGTCCACTGTCAGAGGCCATAAGAAGATCATTTGTAACCTTCACTAAAGCTGTTTCTGGGCTGTGATGAGCTCTGAAACCTGACTGAAACTCTTCAAAGAAGCCATTTGTCTGCAGATGATCTGTTAGCTGTTTGACAACTACTCTTTCAAGGATTTTTGATATGAAAGGAAGGTTGGAGATTGGCCTATAATTAGCTAAGACAGCTGGGTCTAGAGATGGCTTTTTAAGTAAAGGTTTAACTACAGCCAGCTTGAAGGCCTGTGGTAGATAGCCGATTATTAGAGATAAGTTGATCATATTTAAGATTGAAGCATTAATTAATGGCAGGACTTGTTTGAGTAGTTTTGTAGGAATGGGGTCTAAAAGACACGTTGATGGTTTGGAGGAATTAATTATTGAAGTTAACTCAGAAAGATCAATTGGAGAAAAAGAGTCTAACTTAACATCAATGGTACTAAAAGGAGCTGTAGATGAGATTACATCTGTGGGATGATAATTGGTAATTTTTTCTCTAATGATTAAAATTTTATTTGTGAAGAAGTTCATGAAGTCATTACTAGTTAGTGTTAAAGGGATTGTTACCTCAGTAGAGCTCTGACTTTTTGTCAGCCTGGCTACAGTGCTGAAGAGAAACCTGGGGTTGTTCTTATTTTCTTCAATCAGTGACGAATAGTAAGATGTTCTGGCTTTGCGGAGGGCTTTCTTATAAAGCAGCAAACTATTTCTCCAGTCTAAATGATGATCCTCTAAATTTGTGACACGCCATTTCCTCTCCAGCTTACGAGTTATCTGCTTTAGGCTACGCGTTTGAGAATTATACCACGGAGTCAGGTACTTCGGATTTGAGGCCTTAGTTTTCACAGGAGCTACAGTATCCAGAGTCATACGTAGTGAGGAGGTAAAATAATTAACAAGATAATCAACCTCTGTTGGGGTAGTATTCAGGTAGCTGCTCTGCTCTATGTTGGTACAGGGCATTGAAGATGATAACAGTGGGTGGATTATATTCTTAAATTTAGTTACAGCGCTTTCAGAAAGACATCTACTGTGATGAAGTCTACTCTCCACTGCTGTGTAATCAATTCTTGTAAATGTTATCAGGAAATGATCAGACAGGGGAGGGTTTTCAGGAAACACTGTTAAATGTTCAGTTTCTATGCCATATGTTAAAACAAGATCTAGAGTGTGATTAAAGTGGTGGGTGGGTTCTTTTACATTTTGAGAGAAGCCAATTGAGTCTAATAACAGATTAAATGCCATGTTGAGGCTGTCATTTTTAGCATCTACATGAATGTTAAAATCACCCACAATAATTATTTTATCTGAGCACTACATCAGCTAAAAAGTCTGAGAAATCAGAGAAACTCAGTGTAAGGCCCAGGTGGACGATATATGATAACAAGTAAGACTGGTTTCTGAGTTTTACAGCTGGGGTGGACAAGGCTAAGCATCAGGCTTTCAAATGAATTAAAAGTCTGTCTGGGTCTTTCGTTGATTAATAGGCTGGTATGAAAAATTGCTGCCCACTGCCCCCTCGGCCTGTGCTTCGAGATTTCTGGTAGTTAGAATGACTCGGGGGTGTTCAGTCATTTAAACTAACATAATCATCCTGTTGTAACCAGGTTTCTGTAAGGCAGAGGAAATCGATTTGTTGATCAATTATTAAGTCATGTACCAACAGAGACTTGGAGGAGAGAGACCTAATATTTAATAATCCACATTTCACTGTTTTACTCTTTGGTTCAGATGTGGATACTTTATTGTTCTTTCTTTGTCATTTTTTATGTTTAAGTTGTTTATTGCTGTTTTTTTAGTTTGTCTTTTGCCTGTTCGGGAGCTGACACAGTCTCTATGGAGATGGGGTTGGGGGGGGTTGGGGGGGGTTGGGGGTAGTAACAGGAGGAGAAAAGCTGCAGAGAGGCGTGTAAGACTGATACTCTGCTTCCTGCTCCCAACTCTGGATAGTCATATTTTGGGGGGTTTAATAAATTTCTCCATATTTCTAGAAATGACAGCTGCTCCATCCAAAGTGGGATGGATCCCGTCTCTCCTAACAGCCTGCAGGTGGAAAAATAAAGCGCCACCAAGTTTGTTTATCACAGCAGTAAAAACACTGATCAAAGGTTTTACAGAGGTTTTTCACAAAGGCCTCTTTAGGAGACTTGCATTGTTGCTGTAATTACTTTTGCACAGCATTTCACAATTTTTCATTTTAGCTGACTAATGGTCCCCTTTACAGCATCTCCATCTGACCTATGAAGCCTTATCTTTACAACATCTTAAAGAAACCTGTGGGCAATCACACCAACCTTTCATCTACAGCTTTATCATGACAAAATATTTCAGATCCACAAGAGTGGAATAAATGTTATAAACTCAACCTTGTTCATCTTGGGGGTTAATGTAGTTGAGCAGAAACAGAAAGGCACGAGACCCTTACAAAAAGATGGAGCTCTATTCAATGCCAAATAACAACAGTTGCCTCAAATCACTTCATATTGTAAGGTAAAGACCCTACAATAATACAATACAGGGCTGAAAGAATTACTCAAAGATGACTCGATACTGACAGCAAACCCAACAGTTTGTATAGTGCTTTTTGATTAGTGCTTTATGTTTTTAAACTAAGATTTTAAATTGGTGGCAAGATCCCAGAACCCTTAAAAACCACAGACCAGCATCTAGTCTACAGTTCATCAGCAAAATGCTTTGAAACCACCACATTACTATCAAGTTTCAGTCTGCCTCCTGACCAGAACACTTTGAAGTGTCAGCACTGACCAGTTAACTGCCTGTCAAATACAAGCAGCAAATTCAACATTTTAAAGGACGTAAAAAGCAAAAGAAATACCATCTGAGCTTTCTGGATGATGAGCCTTAAACACTGTATCGAAGAAATTTCAGAAGTTTCAAAGTTAAATTGATCTTCGTTTGTTTCTAATGTGAAACCATTACATCAAAAACCAGCAGTACTGGGAGAGCATCCATCCATCCATCCATCCATCCATCCTCATCCGCTTTATCCGAAGTCGGGTCGCGGGGGCAGCAGCCTAAGCAGAGAAGCCCAGACCTCCCCTCTCCCAGCCACCTCCTCCAGCTCATCCGGGAACACCAAGGCGTTCCCAGGCCAGCCGAGAGATATAATCTCTCCAGCGCGTCCTGGGTCTGCCCCGGGGCCTCCTCCCGGTGGGACATGCCCAGAACACCTCACCCAGGAGGCGCCCAGGGGGCATCCTTGTCAGATGCCCGAACCACCTCAACTGGCTCCTTTCGATGTGGAGGAGCAGCGGCTCTACTCTGAGCCCCTCCCGGATGGCCGAACTTCTCACCCTATCTCTAAGGGATAGGCCAGCCACCCTTCGGAGGAAGCTCATTTCTGCCGCTTGTATCCGCGATCTCGTTCTTTCGGTCACTACCCACAGCTCGTGGCCATAGGTGAGGGTCGGGACGTAGATCGACCGGTAAATTGAGAGCTTCGCTTTTACACTCAGCTCCCTCTTCACCACGACGGACGGTGCAGCGTCCGCATCACTACAGCCGCAGCACCAATCCGTCTGTCGATCTCCGGCTCCCTTCTCCCATCACTCGCGAACAAGACCCCGAGATACTTGAACTCCTCTACTTGGGGCAGGAACTCATCCCCGACCCGGAGTGGGCACTCCACCCTTTTCCGGCTGAGAACCATGGCCTCAGATTTGGAGGTGCTGATCCTCATTCCCGCTGCTTCACACTCGGCTGCGAACCGTTCCAGTGCGAGCTGGAGGCCCCCACCCGATGAAGCCATCAGAACCACATCATCCGCAAAAAGCAGAGATGAGATTCTGAGGCCACCGAAGTGGAAGCCCTCCGCCACTTGGCTGCGCCTAGAAATCCTGTCCATAAAAATTATGAACAGAATCTGTGATAAAGGGCAGCCCTGGCGGAGCCCATCACCCACCGGAAACAAGTCCGACTTATTGCCGGCAATGCGAACCAAACTCTTACAGCGGTTGTATAGGGATCGAATGGCCCGTAGCAGTGGGCCAGACACCCCATACTCCCGCAACACCTCCCACAGGACACCCCGAGGGACACGGTCGAATGCCTTCTCCAAGTCCACAAAACACATGTAGACTGGTTGGGCAAACTCCCATGCACCCTCAAGTATCCTCGAGAGGATAAAGAGCTGGTCCAGTGTTCCGCGACCAGGACGAAAACCGCATTGTTCCTCCTGTATCCGAGGTTCGACTAACGGACGAACTCTCCTTTCCAGCACCCTGGCATAGACTTTCCCAGGGAGGCTGGGAAAGACCCGTATGAAAAGAACATCGAGGGAACAGTTTACCCTGCCCGGGATAGGGTTACCGGGGCCCCGCCCTGGAGCCAGGCCCGGGAGGGTGCCCAGGGCGGCGTCTGGTGGCGGGCCTTAGTCCATGGGGCCCGGCCGGGCACAGCCCGAAGAGGAGACATGGGCCCATCCTCCCGCAGGCCCACCACCCGCAGGGAGGCGCCATAGGGGTCGGGTGCAATGTGTGTCGGGCGGCGGCCAGGAGCGGAGGCCCTGGCGGACCGATCCCGGCTGCCAAGACTGGCAATAGGGACATGGAATGTCACCTCTCTGGTGGGGAAGGAGCCTGAGTTAGTGCGTGAGGTTGAGAAGTACCGGCTAGATATAGTCGGGCTCACCTCACGCATGGCTTGGGCTCTGGAACTAGTCTCCTGAGAGGGGCTGGACTCTGTCTCAGTCTGGAGTTGCCCCTGGTGAGAGGCGGCGGGCTGGGGTGGGTATTCTAATATCCCCGGCTTGCTGCCGGCACGTTGGGGTTTTTCCCAGTGGATGAGAGGGTTTGTTCCCTGCGCCTCAGGGTCGGGGAACGGGTCCTGACTGTCATCTGCGCTTATGCGCCGAGTAGCAGTTCAGAGTACCCAGCCTTCTTAGAGTCCCTGGGGGGTGCTGGAAGGTGCCCCACCTGGAGACTCTGTTGTCCTACTGGGAGACTTCAATGCTCACGTGGGTAACGACAGCGAGACCTGGAGGGGCGTGATTGGGAGGAACGGCCTCCCTGATCTGAACCCAGTGGTGTTTTGTTATTGGACTTCTGTGCAAATCACAGTTTGGCCATAACGAACACCTTGTTCGAACATAAGAGTGTCCATAAGTGCACGTGGCACCAGGATGCTCTAGGCCGCAGGTCGATGATCGATTTTGTAATCGTATCACCAGACCTGCGACCATATGTTCTGGACACTCGGGTAAAGAGAGGCTGAGCTGTCAACTGATCACCACCTGGTGGTGAGTTGGATCAGGTGGCGGGAGGACGCTGGACAGACCCGGTGCACCTAAAGCGGCGTAGTGAGGGTGTGCTGGGAGCGTCTAGCAGAGGCCCCAGTCCGCGAGATCTTCAACGCACACCTCCGGCAGAGCTTCAACAACATTCCGAGGGAGACTGGGGACATTGAGTCCGAATGGACCATGTTCAGCGTCTCCATTGCGGGCTGCTGCATTGAGCTGCGGCCGCAAGGTGGTTGGTGCCTGCCGTGGTGGTAATCCCTGAACCAAATGGTGGACACCAGAGGTGAAGGGAGCCACCAGGCTGAAGAAGGAGTCCTATCGGGCTTGGTTAGCCTGTGGGACTCCAGAGGCAACTGACAGGTATCGACAGGCCAAGCGGAATGCGGCTCGGGCAGTGGCTGAAGCAAAAACTCGGGTGTGGGAGGAGTTCGGAGGCCATGGAAAAAGACTTTCGGACTGCCTCGAAGAGATTCTGGCAAACCGTCAGGCGTCTCAGGAGGGGAAAGCGGTGCTCTACCTGCACTGTGTATAGTGCTGGCGGTGCGCTGCTGGCGTCGACTGAGAAAATTGTCAGGCGGTGGAAGGAATACTTGAGGACCTCCTTAATCCCACTGACACGTCTTCCGAGGAGGAAGCAGAGTCTGGGGATGAGGGGAATGACCCGCCAATTTCTGGGGTCGAGGTCACTGAGGCAGTTAAACAACTCCTCGGTGGCAGAGCCCCTGGTGTTGATGAGGTCCGCCCCGAGTTCCTGAAGGCTCTGGACGTTGTAGGGCTGTCCTGGTTGACACGCCTCTACAATGTTGCGTGGAGATCAGGGGCAGTACCCCTGGACTGGCAGACCGGGGTGGTGGTCCCCATCTTTAAGAAGATGGGGACCACCGTTTGTTTCTAATGTGAAACCATTACATCAAAAACCAGCAGTACTGGGAGAGCATAAAACAACAAAAAATAAACTTGCAGTGTATAGTTAGCTCTCCAGGCAATAAATCATCAATTAATGATTTCTTGTAGTCATCTATTATCTCATCTGCAGCAGTGTTGCCTCTTATGGTTACATTTTAATCTTCTTTAGATGTTTCTCATCATGTGATATGATAAAAATCTCTGGAGCAGGTGACACTCAGAGATCATTTTATAGCAGCCATCAAGTGTCAGTGTGCACAGCCTGAATCAGAAACAGCATAAAGTTGAGACTCGTTCTAAGGCTTTAGGTTTTGAGGGCAACACCAAGACATCCTGGCTGTATTGAACTTCCCTCACAGTAAAACCCTGTGATAGCTGGGCAGAGGGAGCTCTAGGCAGATTTGTGAAGCGTTAAAAACAAAGCTGGACATCAGATTCCACCTTTGGTTAGATTCAGTGTTTCAGCCTCCTTTCTTGCTGTAATCCTGACTCTGCTTTTTTTGACCACCTCTTTATCCACCCAGTCTGTTTTATTGACGCTGGATTTGACCCTTATCTTTACATGGAATGTTCTATAAAATAGTATAATGACATTACCAGTGGCAAACCCTCTATGAAGTTGTGAATGTTGGCTGCTTTGGCCGCTGCCTCTATCTCGTCCATGCTGACTTTGCGGCTGTTGTCTCCATAGGCAATGTTTTCAGCCAAAGAGCAGTCGAACAGCACGGGCTCCTGGGAGACGATGCCTATCTGGGACCTCAACCAGTGAATGTTCAAGTTTTTGGCATCAGATTTGTCCAACGCCTGAAGGAGAAAGAGTAGCACAAATAGGCTCAGGCAGTGGTGCACGCTTGTGTCTTTTTTACCACATGGACTGAGCATTCATTTGATATTTGCAACATCCATTTAATCACCAAGCCCTGAAGGAAATGTCTGATTCGTTAATGGATAAAAGCTTGTTTAGCTGAAGAACTTGTCACTTCTTACTTAAAGTTAACTCTGATCATTGGTTTTACATCAATTCTGAATTGATGTAGAAATTCAGTTATTGACTTATTTTGCCAGAATATTTTTTTTTTTTTTTTTTTTTTTAAGTGACACAAACAAACGTACTAGAAAACCTGCAATGGTGCACATGGTGTTTAAAAACGCCATGTGACAACAGGACACGAGACAACAGGCAACAGTATTCATTTCCCTCTCAACCAGATAAATGTTTATGCAGTAATCCAGATAAGAGCACCTGTTACATGGACTTCATAACAGCAGAGTACTGGAAAGCACTGGGCAGCTAATCATTACCCAACTGTCAGTAGGTGAAGAGGCATCAGTGTGAGGTAGTGCACAGAGCGTGGGCGTGCAGTTGTTTTCTCACCACTTTCCCATCCAGCGGGTCATAGAACCTCTCCAGCAGCTGGATGGTGGTGCTCTTCCCACAGCCGCTGCTTCCCACCAAGGCCAGAGTCTCTCCCTTCTTCACACTCAGATTCAGCCCTTGCAGGATGGGTACATCAGGACGTGAAGGATAATTAAACTTGACCTTCTCAAAGGTCACATTACCATCAAATTGGTCCTGGAAGAAGAGAATCAGTTAGATATGTGGTAAAATATCACTTTTCTAAAGCCGTGTTTGGTGCGCGGGGCTTTGCGTCATGTACCGGACAATCTCCGTCCTTTGACAGGTTATCAATGGCAGGCTCCTTGTTTAACAGCATCATGATGTGGGCAGCAGACAGTTTGGCCTTCGCGTAGTTTGGAGCGAAGGAATTGACTTGACCGACGGCCATGGCACCGAACAGAACGGCTGAAATCACACTGGGAGAGGAAAGTTAAACACATTAGCTTCGCTGTCAGTGGGGTGTGAAACAGGATTACATAAGGCTAAGCTAACACGAACCTACGACATCTGTGTGCCCAGCATGTTTGTAATTACTGATAATCTTAAAGATGAGTTTGCACTGCTCGGTCCCGCCGATAATGATGAACCGACTGACGAGTTTATGCCTACAGCTGTAGTCAGAAGTTTGCATTTACTCATCGTGGGCATTAATTTAATGGTAATTTTGTGGCCTTTAATGTCGCGTCACCACTTTGCCAAGAACTGGAAGAAGACCCAAACAGTCAGTCTGAGATGAGAGGGACCTGGTTAAGGTGTTCAAGAACAACCCAGGAACCACAAAGTCTGAAGCCTGCCATGAACTGGAAACTGCTGGAACACCAGCACCACTGTCCACAGTTAGGTGTGTTTTACATCACTATTGACTGAGAGGGCGCCAAAGCCTCTGCTCAAAAGTCAATACCTTTGAGCTCGACTGAAAATGGCAGACGCCCATGTGGACAAGCAAATGTCTCCTGGAGAAAAGTTTTCTGGTCAGACGAGAGAAGAATGAGCCGTTTACCCACCACAACAAAACTTTGGAAGCGTAAAGTTGAGGCTTTCAAACCCAAAAACAATATATTAGCACTGAACCAGTGTGGTGGTGGTACCATCATGCTCCAGGGCTGTTCTGTCAGTGACAGTATTAATACTGCATAAATTGGCTGGACTAATGAATGAGCAGAACCACCTCCACATTCAACTCCACCTCAAATCAACTATATGGTTGACCAGGGCAATAATGCCAAACACAGATTAAAACTGGTTTAGAATGGATAAAGCAGGCTAACATAAAGTTTATGACACGACTGTCCCAAAGCACAAACCTCAGTCCTATTGAAAACTTGGGTTATTTTTGCTTTCCTGGCACAAACCTGAATTTAAGCAAACTAAAATGGGCTCTACCAATCCTGCCAAGGAGTGATTAAACGATGCCAGAGGCTCGTTTATGGTTACCAAAGGGGTCTGGTTGAAGTGCAACTTTCTAAGGCACATTTAACCAAACTTTAGTGAGGTTGTTTGTATATACTAGAGCCTGTGTGGATCCAAAATTCACTTTACTACAGTAATGCTGTACAATCATTCCATCCTGGAGAGTGGGAAAAACAAAAAAGCTCAGAGACAATAAATCAATAGAAGCTAAAAAAAATTATACTCATGCCCACGATGAGTGGATGTGAACTTTTGTCCACAACTGTAAATACAATAAATGAAGGTCTAGGTGTGTTAAAATGACTTCAAATTTGATTTGTGGATCTGTCGCACCAACAAATGTACAAAAGTCATTTTCAACAGCACTGAAACATTTACAAAAACAAAAAACCCCAAGAAATCAGGAAGGGGGCATGTGCCTAAAATTTCCTATAAACTAGTATCCAAACTGATATTTTAAAGATGCTAGCGCTTCGTCTGCCTAACTTCAAAGCAAGGCAGCCTCAGTTGGGTGTACAGTGTTCATTAAAATGTAAAGAGGTAATATTTTCTTCTTTTATGGACTCTGAGGCTTCGGTTTGCCATGAACTTTGGACTTCCCAGTTTATGACACACAATATAAATGAAAGCAGTGGCTCCTCCCAGCAAAAGAGAGTCTGATGTATTAGCACAAGTATCTGTCACAGTGTACATTTGAAAGCCACCCCAACCCCCCCACGCTGAGGCTCTTCATGTGCTTCTGACTAAGATGATTATTAACAGCCACATGAACAGGTTCTGTCCATCAGAAATGCTTTGTTTGGATGTTACCCGCCATGCAAACTGTCAGGTCTGTTTGTTAATCTCCTCATGAAGATACAAGCCAATGTCTCAGTTCACTCACAGGAAGACACCTTCGACATCCATCCTTCCAGCTATAACGAGCCAAGCACCAAAACGGAAACAGGCCGCATATGCGAAATAGATCATCGCCTGGGAAAAGGAGAAGGTGAGGCCGTAGATGTGTGCCATTTTCTTTGAGTTTCTGTAAAAACACGAGAAAGGTGGCATCAGAACTTAAAGAGCGTATAATTGAGCAATCAGGTCCCTGTGGTACAAATTATCCTACTTGTAGGGCACGTCGAGGTTCTCCTGATACAAAGCTTCAAACTTTTCTTCTCTTGTGAGGCAGACCACGGTGCGGATGTTCTCGATGGCCTCTGTGGCAATCTGCAGAGACCCAATGCAAATATCTCATGAGTTCAGAGTTTCAGACTGAGCCGTGAGGAATTTTTACTTTCACTCTGGCACATCTCGCACCCAATCCTCACCTTTCCAGCCTTCTCCAGCTCCTTCTTGTCTTCAGCAGCGTGTCCGCCAAGCATCTTCATCTGAATGGCTCCAGCCACTCCAATGATGGGCACCAGAGACAGGAGCAGCAGAGTCAGCTCCCAGCCGTACACAAAACCCAAGATCAAACCGGTGCCCATGTTGGCGAAGTTCTGAGCGAGCGTGGCCATACGCACGCGCCTGCGGCCTAAATGGATGATTTGACACTTTAGTGTGAGCCTTTGGCAACCTTTGGCCAGCTGTTGGGCTGTTGTTCAAGCTTACCCCTGCACTTGGGCTGCATCTGTGGCCAGTCTCGTAGTGAGCGCACCAACACTGTTTTTGGGTTGGTCAAACCAGCCCAGATCCTGCAAAGGAGATTTGAAAGAAGCACTGAAGGACCTGACCAGCTTTCATTATGGCTGCCATGTAGATAATTGGTTCACTTTAGCCACCAAAAGAAATTATTTTCAACAACATCCTCCCTGCACTCTCATTTGACTTTGTCACTTACATACCTGCCTCATCATGGACTTAAAGGCCCTCAGTCTCAGCTTCAAGGTGAGGACCTCTCCAGATTTACCAAAACAGAAACCCTGTTTAAAAAACAAAAAACAACCCCCCATGACATTAGCACACGTGTCACATCATCCGCATGCATTTATGCTGCAACACCAGCATCCTTTAAACTTGTGTGTACTCTCCTAAAATTTGACAGGGACCTGTGTGACCATTTCCTTTCATTTTAACCTTTTATTTATTACTTACTAGCAGGATATAACAGAGTTTACCACAAACCCCTTCCATCAACTGCTTGGCGTGTGTGTGTGTGTGTGTGTGTGTGTGTGTGTGTGTGTGTGTGTGTGTGTGTCGCGCATTTGCATACCTGTAGAAACATGGTGACAAAGGAACCTGCTCCAATAGCAGCAAACATGAGGGAAAAGAAAACTGATCTTTGTCTGACAACGTCTTGGTCCAGTTCTGCAAACACCTGAGGGGAGATAAAAAGATCAAGCTTTCTACAGTTGCTGAAAACACCTCCATTTAACACGAACCTGTTATCAAGAGTAACCTACATTGATGATCTTTGAGAAGATGACTGCAAACGCAGGCTGTATTGCACCATTGACGATGGCACAAAGGGTCCCCAAAAGAATGTATGGCAGCTCTGAAGTGTTCAGAGCCATCACTTTGAGGAACGACACAGGGGGAACGTCTTCATCCTGCAGACAGGAGGAAAGATTAAAAAGGCATCTAACTCAAGTGATGAATGAATGGTGTGTATAAGTAGATTCTCAGCATGAAAATGATCCCAAACACATTGCTAATGCAGTAAAAGCATAGTTGATAGAAACATACAATAGATCATCATCAGTCTAGGGAGCCCAAACCAAAATTATTGAATCAGTGTGGGATCATCTTGACAGAACAAAAGGCAGCAAAAATCCAAAGAAGAGTTTTGAATGTCCTTCAAGAAGCCTGGAGAACGTTTCCTGAAGACTACTTAAAGAAACTGCCTAAGAGAATAAATTGCAGCCCCAAGTTTTAAAATAAATAGTACTGTATAATTCAATTATTACTTGCCAGAAAAGGTAAGAGGAGGTGTGAACACTCATCCAAGTCAAAATAATAATAATGATAATAAAAAAATTAAACAATCTTAGACTAAGAATAGATTTTTCATATTTACTTCACATTCCTTTATTGATAGAAGGATTTAGGTGTTTGCTCACCTCCAAGTTATCACCAGTCAGCTTTTCCTTTTCCTCTTTGTCTCCTTCTGAAGCTTTAAAGGATGCGCCTTTTGTGCTCTTCCTCTTGAAGAGAGAAGATTCAGACAACGACCTGATTCCTGGGCTTCTCTCATCTGCAGACTGCTCATGCTCCTCCTCTGCATTTTTCTGAAACGTCTTCAGGAGGAAAACCACAAATGCAAAACAAACAAATAAAGACTGGGTGCTGTTGAAGTTCCCATCTGCTAAAACTGCCTGTATGCAAAAATTACCTGCATGGAGACCAGCGTTTGGTAGACTCCCTTCCTTCCATCAGCTCGCTGTGAGTTCCCACCTCTACAACCTTGCCATCTCTGAAGCCGGCAATAACATCAGCGTTTCTGATTGTTGAAAGGCGGTGAGCCCACGATTAGTGTAGTTCGACCCAACCGGACCTGCACACGGGCGAGTTTGCGTGTTACACCAAGTTAAATGTTACTAGCATGCTGCTCTCAAGCATTTAACATAAACTTAAATTATTGCAGCAGGGTAGGTTTGTGTGTACCATGGCTCAAATCCACAATCCATGCGGGAGACATTTATACAAGACTATGAATCAAGTCAGATTGAGCGGATTGCTCCTCTGGACATGAGTTAACATTCCTGCTCTGTCTTTATTTATTTATTTACAGTGGCCTTGAAACGAGAATAAAGTAACCGTTGATCCGTACCTTATCAAGCGCCGCCTGCACGATGGTCTCACTCTCAGCATCGGCGCAGATGTGGCTTCATCCAACAGGAGGATTTTGGGGTTGCGGACTAAAGCTCGGGCGATGGCGATCCTCTGCTTTTGTCCTCCGCTCATCTGAGTCCCCGATCTCCCACCAGAGTCTCAAACTTCTGCTCAACACAGAGAGTCCAATGATTAGCAAGTGGTGATCAATCATTTACAGGGACAGAGGAATTGTAAGTATTGGCCTACATCGGGTAGCTTCATAATGAAGTCATAAGCATTTGCTTCCTTGGCAGCTTGTACGATCTCCTCCTGCGTCCACATCGGTTCGGCCATATCGGATGTTCTCTGTGATGGTGGTGGCAAAGAGGATGGGCTCCTGGCTCACCACCCCGATCATCTCCCTCAGGTGTCGGACGTTAAGAGAACGAAGATCGTGACCGTCAACTAACACCTACATGGACACACACGACACTCAGTTTACACCGTTGTGTAGATTCGCCGTTTCCATTTACGGTACTAGTTTATGTGGAGCCCTTTATACACAGAAGCAAACAAACCAGTTTACTGTATTTAAGCAAACAGACTCAATTTTCATAAGGAGTGTCCAAAATAAACAAAGTTCTTTAAAAGAAATCCACCTTATCATCTACTTTAGGCTTTAAGTTGTTAAAAAAGACAAAAATAAATATAAAGGTCTGATTTCTGAACGGTTAAGTCTGCACAGGACTGACCTGATTTGTACATCTTGCACTTCAAAGTACTTGAGGTCCCACTTACGTTTCCTTCCTGAGGATCGTAGAACCGCTGCAGCAGCTGGATTGTGGTACTTTTACCACAGCCACTGCTTCCCACCAAGGCAAAGGTCTGCCCCCTCTTCACAGTCAAGTTCAGGCCATTTAACACCTACAGACAACATGAGTTTGGGGATATAAAACTGTCAGCATACTATTTTAGCATTTTAAAGTACAGTATACAGCGGCTATGAGAACATACTTTGATATCGTCCCTGGAGGGGTAGCTGAAGTGGACGTTCTTGAACTCGATGTCTCCTTTGATGGATTCAGGTTTGTAGCCAGCCTCTGAATAACTGTCGATACTGGGGACCTGTCGAGAAGAGAATCAATTACTGCAGATTTCACTTCTAAGAGGCCGAACTAATACAGCAGAACAGGGCTTATTCTTTTCATAACCTCAAAGAAACAATGGAAGGAAATGCTGTTAGCCCTTCAGTTTCAGCTGAGCGCGTTCAGAAAGCACAGTGTTTATTTTCACAGCGCGTTACGTTTTCACTGCATCTCCTGTTGCACAGCTCTGTTATTCTCCCTTTTGCCTTGCAGCTGACAAAAGCTGAGCTCTGTTTTGGCAGAATTTGACACTTATGTCTCACCTGGAAGCCTCATCCTTTAGCACTTCACCCTTGAACATAAGAATAAGAAGTAGCCACAATACAAGAAATGATTTCAGTGTGAAAACAGGTAAAACAGAAGTGACTTTCAAAGGCTTAATATCCTCCCCTTCAAGTCTGGAGCAAGGAACACGTTTCAGAGAAGATCCCATTTGTTTTTTTGCTTGAGGTTGTGTGCATTTCTGTTAGTGTGCAAACAAAAGTGCTGCTCAGCCTGCAGTTTCTCAGATGAAGCCATCCTTTATCTGCATTTCTAAACTAGCATGAGTCTGTAGTTATACACAGAGACAAACACGTGCAGCACAAGCTAAACATAGCCCCGTCCCAGAATAGCAACAGGCAGGAGTTGACCCTGCAAGCCATCCTTCAAGTGGCTCAGCTAAACAGACTGGTTACGCTCCAAGCGTCTGTGGCCATAGGAGCCCCTTTTAAATTCTACTAAAGCTCATTTCACAAAACACTTTCCGCCATCTTCACAGTGTCTGCAAAACTGATGATCATACTCGAGTTTTAATTATTTTTTGGAAATGAGTCTGATTCAGCAAGTGGAAGAAATTTACAATAGCCACAGCTGTGCAACGTCAACTGAATGAACAGCAGGCGCTCCAATTACAGCAAAATCCAGCTCCAGGTTGCTGGCAGCATCAAAGCAGCTCACCGGAGCGCCACCGTAAAGCAGCATGTTTGGTAATACAAAGTGGCAACAGGGCAACAACATGAATGGGTGAAAAAAGAAAAAAGCGCTGAGTGAAAAACATTGCACTTCTTACGTGATCAATGATGTTGTACACTTTATACGCAGCTCCCCGAGCACTCGCAAAGGTCTGGATGTTGGGAGAGGTCTGTCCCAGTGAGAAAGCACCAATGAGCACAGAAAAGAAGACCTTTTTGAGAAGAAGAGAAAAATAAAAATGCGCACTGGTGTTAGTCGCAGCAAAAACCTCCAAGTCGCGTGCATGTTTACTGTACAAACTAACAGGTGACAAATCTACTCACAGTGAGTACAGTTCCAATCGTGTACTCTCCATTCAGGATGAGTGTACTGCCATACCAGAAGGCCAGAGCATAGGACAGGTAAATAAAGAGGAAGGTGACACCCATGGAAATGTTAGCAGAGATCGCCTTCTTTATTCCCATCCTCTTAGCATCCTCTAGGTTCTTATGATATCTAGAGTGCAACACAAAGAGCACAGTTAGGGGCAAATATAGTATAAAACACATTTTTAAACTCCACAAACAGTGGATTTCTGCCAAGACTGACCACATCTGCACAAATAATGCCATTTTCAGGCTGTTGATAACAGTTAAAGACACGACACCTCTCAATCTCCTTCTCTTGACCACTGAAGGCAAACACAGTCCTGATTGAAGAGATCACCTCCTCGGCTACAGCACCGGCTTTAGCATATGCAGTCTGCTCTTTACTGGTGAACGATGTGAGCACCTGTACACAGACAAAAGGTGGTGATGCATACAGAGCCCAGGGTGTTTTAAGCATCAGAAACACAGGAATAAACTTCTGCAGCAGCTTACCATACTGAAAAGAGCAGCAGAAATGCCAAGCACGGGGCTCACAGCCAGGATGACCAGAGTGAGCTTCCAGCCTTTGCTCAAGCCGATGATAAAAGACACAACAAAGCTGGTGAAACCCTGGATTAGCATCCCCACCTTGTCACCGATACCTTCTTGGATCTTATAGACGTCACTGCACATGCACATATAAACATCAAGCTCCAGTTTTGAAAAGTCAGATACTTTCAAATACAAATGACAGACACACTCATCTCCATAATGCCATTTATTCAAAGAGTCCTTCAGTTTCAGAAAGTTAGAGATCTGCATAGCTGCTGAATATACTTCTAGCATGTTTAATTAACACACAGCGCTGTGGGACCTTTAAAATCACACACTTCTCATCTGTTACCCACTCTGTGAGACGCGTGTTGAGCTCTCCCGTCTCATTGACGTCAAACCAGCCAATGTCTTGCCGCATGATTTGGTGGAAAAACAGGATGCGGATGCGTTTGACCTGCCGACCGGCTGCCAGGGTCCAGAGGGCCACCTGTAGGTAGGCTGCAACCAGCACCCCAGCTCCCATGATGGAGAAGTATATGGCATGGCTGGGAGAGGACAAGTGACAGATGCGGTCTGATAAATCTACTTCAGTCAGTCTCTCCACCTGATGAGGCAGCTATGAGGTGTCAGGCTGTGATGTCTTACCCAGTCATTTCCTCTTCTAAGGTGCTGTTTGTGGAATCTGAGGACACAGGAAGGAAGAACAAAAGAGTCATTTTACCCCTTAATGATTATTGCCGTGCTAGCCGTGTGCACACACGCCTGCATCTGAAACTCACTGGCTGCCTGCGCTATGAAGCTGTCCGTCATGTCGCCAAAGACGATGCACATGAGTGGAAGCACTACGCCGTTTGCCATTGACATCACCGTCCCAACTATAATCATTAAGACATCCCAGCGGTCTGCAAACCTAAACTGCACACAGAAAAAAAATAAATAAATAAATTTAGTGGGAAAAAGTTCAACTGAAAGCAGCTTTCATCTCCTCCCTGCAGGGGTCTGGTGGAGTTCACTGAAACAACGGGAGGATGTGCCTCACTCCCATCCTCTCCCGACTTCCCCGTTCAGCACACACACCTTGCTGTTGTGCTTGTAAGAATTTACAGTCTTACAAGATAACTATAAACAGTCAAACCAGCTTAAAACACTGCTGCTCCCATTTTGTCTTCACATGCACACTCCAATAAAGAAAAACAATTTCCACACCAGAAAATTAAAAAAAACAAAAAAACAAAAACAAATGAGCCTTGAAGAAAAGTGTATAACCTGTTTTTTTCTGGCAGCAGGCGATTAGTATGAAGATGAACCTACCACTTTGATGGGGCTAACCGTGGGCATCTTAGGATGCTTCTCCTTTTTCTTCTTCTTCCCTTTCTTCGAGTCATCTTTTTCAGTCTCCCTGGAGAATTCATAAATAACATGATGTCAAATATCTCCCAAGTTTTCCATTTCAAAGCTTAAAATCAAGCACAGATTTTTTTTTTAAAAAAGAAAAAAAAAAATACTTCAGAAGTTTGACTCAAGTCCAACTGTCTAGTTCAGCTCCGGTTTCACATCAAATCATAATTGATATCAGTCGAGCACACCCATCAGGAGCTTTCCTATACATCTGTGTAGCACGTAATCAGTAGAAAAGTGATTTTAGTAATTTAGAGTCTTTTTTTTACCCTGTATTTCCATTTTGTTGGGGTTTGGCTGCGGACATTTCCATCTGCTCCTTCTCCATGGCTGGGTCCTGTCAAAATAAAAGCTATCCCATAAACATGCCTTTGCTCTTTAGAATACGTTAAACCTGCAATAAAACACAGTCTGCGAGGTTAAGCCTTTACAAAACTGAAATTAGGAGGAATTTGAGGGGTGGAAAAAGTCTTAGTACAGTAAGTCCGTGAAAACCAGGGTGCAGATATTCTGCCTGTTGGATGGATTTGGAAGAGAAAAAAAATCCCCCGCCCCCCAACAACAGTTACCCTATCAGTTAGTCCTCTTTAAACATCGAAATGATATAATTTGCTTTAAGGAAGTTGGGTAAAGTACAAGTACAGCATTGTGATAACAGTATAACATACATACGTGCAATTTTTTTTTTTTTTTTTTTTTTTTTTTTAAATTGAGCATCAACAATGTAGTACAAAGACATACATATAGCAAGGCCACAATGCTCCTTTTTACATATTTACCCCACCCCAAGAACATATTGGACACCGATCCAGAGGGGAAAAAGTAAATAAATAAATCAATAAAATGAATTAATGAATAAAATGAATTTAAATGAAGTACAAGGAAATTTACCGTATTTGAAGATGTGCACTTAAAGGGGAATAGTTTGCACAAAATTAATCCCAATCACACACAAAAACAAGGATTTATGGAAGCTGTCAAGCCTCTTTCAGGTGGGTATGGTTTTAATTTTCTCTAAATGTTTTAGCAATGTATCCCAAACAACAAAAAACCTCTCCTTCGACCCCTTGAGAGCGTACTTTCTTTTCCAGCTGTATAAATTGTGTCAGGTCACTAAACCACAAAGCCGCTTTGGGTGGCTTTTTTGACTTCCAATGCAACAATATCCTTCTGCGTGCAAGCAATGTAGTAAAAGCGATTATGTTTTTATGACTCTTCCTTAATGTTCTATGTCCTCTCTCTGTGACACCAAATATACCCTTAACTGCATTGGGTTGAAGCTCAACATTCAATGCTTCGGACAGTGTATTGAAAATTGTTGACCAGTAGGCTTTTAAAGTAGGACATGACCAAAACATATGTGTTAGATCTGCAGAGGGATTTCTACAACTCTCACAGCTTGCATCTATGTTTGGAAATATTCTGGCCAATCTTGCCTTGGAGTAGTGAATGCGGTGTAGAATCTTGAACTGTATGATGTTTAATTTAGCACAAAAAGTGCTGTTGTTTACTCTTAAAAGAGCGCTCTCCCAAATCTCCTCTAAGTCCACCCCCAGCTCATTCTCCCAGTCCGCTTTAATCTTTGGCATTGTTATATTCTTAAAGGAGGCTATACAATTATTAATTCTTGAGATAAGGCCTTTAGGCTTAAATGTCAGTTTCAACAGATCATCTACAGCAGTAGATGGAATTCTATTTGGAAAGTCGGGGTTATGATGCTGAAGGAAATGGCGAACTTGAAAGTATCTAAATAAGCTGGACCGAGGGAGGTCAAATTTGTGTGACAAATCCTGAAAACTTGCCAAGACACCGTCTATGTACATGTCAGAAAAGTTATGGAGGCCTCGTCTCTGCCACAGAGCAAATTCAGAGTCTAATCTGGCGGGAAGGAAAAGGTGATTATTGTGTATAGGGGTTAAATGGAGAAGATTTTCAAACCCAAAGTTCTTTCGAAATTGAGCCCATATTTTGAGAGTGTTATTAACTATAAGACTGGTGGTGTGCTGCCGTGAGGAAATTGGAAGGCTGGAGGTGACCAAGGCTCTAAGAGAAGTGGAGATGCAAGACGCTGCTTCAATTTGGCACCAGTCTTCATCAGGGGTATTGAGCCAGTATATGATTTTTTGAACATTTGAGGCCCAATAGTAATGGCGAAAATTTGGAAGTGCTAAGCCGCCTAGGTTTTTAGGCCTCTGTAACAGATCCAGGCGTATTCTAGGTTTTTTTCCCATCCCATATAAATGAGATCAGAGCTTTATCAACAGATTTAAAAAATGATTTTGGAAGGTAAAGTGGGATACATTGAAAAAGATAAAGAAACTTGGGGAATATATTCATTTTATTTTATTCATTTTATTCATTTTTATACAATTTACAGTATATATCATTTTAAATTTGTTTTACATTTCCCTTCAAACAGCTTTGAAAACGGCAACAGTGTAAAGAGCTAAGACACTGAAAAAACATTTAATTTTACCATTTAAATCACATGTTAACCGAGTTAATAAGTTTTTAGACGCCGACAGTTTTACACAGCTTCGGGTTTTTCGGGTTTCAACATTTTTACCTAAAATGAAACCGCAGAAGCTCAGACTGCGGTTTATTTCCAGCACCGGCACCGCCTCTGTCTCTGACGTGGTTCAAGTATAAAACCATCGTCGTGGCTCTCACAGTCAAATAAAAGCTAAGTAAAATGTGTAGAAAAGAGTACAGACTCACCGGTTTTCCCCGCTGCTGTTCTTCCCTGCTCTCTGCGGACAGAGATGTCGACCAGACGCACGCGCACAAACTCGCGCACACTCTTCCTCTTCCTCCTCCCGCACGCTCTCTGCTCCTCACGTGGCCTTATGACGTCTAAGTCGATGGGAGAACTGAAGTGTTATCCCCTGATCAGAGAAATGACTTGTGAACGTCTCCTTCTGGCCTGCTCTTTCTTTTTAAATGCCGGACGGTCGGAGCGTGTCCCACCATGTTTGGAGAACAGCCAATTATTGACCGCTGTCTGTCAGCAGTTGTGAGGGGGCGTGGCTTCAGGTGCTGAAGTTTGTGGTAAATACCGTGATAAACAGTTTGTTTTATTGTATTTTTATTTATACCAAGTTAGTGCAAAAAACAGACCATGAAGGCTGTAAGAAGGGCAGTGATTTCACTCCACTTTGCTGTGATCTAATTTTTTTTTACGTTTAACGTTATTTTGTCTTTTGGGACAGACCAAAGTTTCTTGTTACATAAGATAAGATGAGATGCTGCGAAAAGATGTGTTATTTCTTTAAAAGGAGTGACTGAGTAATGAATAAAGCTGACGAAACATACCACGAAGATATGAGAAAGAGTTGCTGAACTAAAGTTAATAAGAGAATTGACAATCAGTGAGCAGCAGCAGAAGACGAATGGAAGTAAGTGTGAATGAGAGGGAGGCAGGTGTAACAGATGCAGGGTGTAAAGATTAGTGAAGGTGGATGAGTTTAAATACTTGGGTTCAAAAACAACAGACAAAGAGAGGTGAAGAAGAGAGTGCAGGCAGGGTGGAGTGGGCGGAGATGAGTGTCAGGAGTGATTTATGACAGAAGGATGGCAGTAAGAGGTAAATGGAAGATTTACAACATGGTAAGATTAAAAATGGGTACACCACAGAAATGGCTCAGGTTGAGCAGTTTGGAGACAAAGTTAGAGAAGTGAGTCTGAGATGGTTTGCACACGTGCAGACGAGGGACAGTGTATATGCTGGACAAAGGATGTTGAAGATGGAGCTGCCAGGCAGGAGGGACTCCAGGATGTAGTGAAGGAGGACATGCAGAGGGTTTTGTTTATTCTGCAGTCACATATTTATGCTGAGGTTGAGTGATTTACAAACAGTTCTCTTGTGTCTGCTAAAAAAAAATATTTCCAATGACCACAATGACTCTGCTTTTGCTAGTTCTAATAAAGCACAGTCAGGCAACACACCCTCATTTCATCCTTCGCTTCACCCTCAGGGAAACCAGAGCAGCAGCAGCTCCCTCTGCAAATCATGTGACACAAGCTGAGCTCATACTGCGAAAACTAAAAGTTAATCCAAGAAGTCATTTCTACTGATATAACTAACTCTCAGCAACACCTGCATCGCGTGACCTCCATGTTTACATACAGTAGCTGCACATTGTGTCCTCTAACCTTTGTGTTTGGTAACATCAAAGGAATGCTAACAGGAAATATCTGATGTCATATCTATCATATTTAATTATTAGCTATTATTCATCACTGGCGCTCTACTGTATGAGCCCACCGTTCATATGTTTCCTTCCTGTGATTTTAACATTTTGTCTGAGTGTCACAACAAAACAGCAGCTGAAAACAAACCAAAGCTTTCCAAGGTGGCTGAAGTGAAGACTTGATTCACACTGTCCTCTCTCACTGGGGTTAAGTGCATTCTGATCTCAGGTATCATTATGAACAGCAATGAACTTCTGCAGGTAAAGCAGTCCTCACGAGCGCATATGTTTTTGAACTTTCACATTCCCATATTTCCATTATATGGATTACTACAGCAGGTGAATACAATTAGACAAGAGACTTTTTTCAAGTACATAAAGAAGACAAGAATTTCTGTCAGTCAACATTTTCACAAGGCTCACCTGTTCAAAAATCTTTCCAGGTGAAGCTGGTGAAGATGTTAAAGATATTGTGCAAAAATGAGACATCTTAAATGCAAACCAAACATTAGAGCAACAATATATCTGAGATTCATTTATTGATTCCTCTACTGTGAGCTAAGAACAAGAAATAGGTTACAGTTCACACGGGTTCACCAAAATCAGACAGTGGAGTAGAATAGAGTGGAAGCACGTTGCCTGGTCAGAACTTGGTGTAACCAGCATGAAAGAATAAAACCATCCTGTCTTATATCAGTGGTTCAGGGTTATGGTTGAGGTGATGGTGTAAAGTGTGGGAGTATTTTCAAGGTGCCTTTGTGCTCCTTAGTAGCAACTAAACAGCAGATTCTCATGATGGATGCTCAGCCAACAAATCTGAAGCGGCTGTATGATGCTGACATGTTGATATGGATTGAAATCTCTGAGGAATGTTTCTGGCACCTCGTTGAATCTCTGTCATGAAGAATTAAAGCTGTTCTGAAAGCAAACAGGGCGTCCAGCCCTGTAGTAGCAAGGTGAACCTAATAAAGTGACCTGTGAGTGTATTTTATTGTGCATTGCCCAATAATGTTTCACTAAAAAGTAAAAATAGAAAATCAATAAGCCCCTTAGTTTTCTGATTATCCACCCGCTTTATCTTGTGAACCTGAGACAAGTCAGGACAAGTTCCCCAAACTTCATATAAAGTAGTTAAAGTTACACCAGTTACTGTAATAAAATGCTCCTTGAACTCTGATCATTTATTTTCCTGATAAAACACAGAAACACAGATATTCTCTCTCAGTGGCATGGAATTATTTCAGGATAATAATACTCTACAGTCTAATTCTTAGTTATCATTTCGTGTGTGAATTTTGCCTTTATTTGTGCAGCTTATCATTTCTCATTTTATATTGTGGTTATATAAAGTCAATATGTGTCAGAGTTCAGTATTCAGGACTGGTAAGTCACGGTATAATTTCACAAGAGACACACGAGCGATTAAAATCTTCACCGCGTTAGCCTTAAAAGGTCTAAAATGTTAGTTTATTTGTTTACAGTCACATCACATCCATGATTTCATTTCCTGTTAAACTTTGACTTTGTGTGACTCACAGATAAAGCGCCATAAAGACAAGGATTCCACAGCATGGCGTCCCCTCCCCCACCCTTCCCCAAGCAAATACAAAATATACCAAAGGAATAGAATTTATTGTGAACAATAAACTAAACAATGGTAAACTCAAAGTTCTGGTTTTACCAGTGTTTAATTTGTAATCGCGTCAGTAAGATTTTACATCAGAGATGGAGAATTCATTTATCTTAGCAGCAGTGCAGGTATGAGGTATGAGGGTCATGTTTACAACAGTGTCACATTGCATCCTTTTAAGGCACGATCTGCTCTTTCCTGATAACGTGACAATTATCAGGTTTGTGGTTTATCAGAGTTTCAGTTCACATGTTTAAAAAGTGCAGATGCTTGCTTTGCAGAGGTTAATGGTCTGAAGCTAAAACCACAAAGACACTGATGACGTATTTGTTAAACCCCTGCCCACCAAGTTTTATTCACATTTTAATATCTCACAACCAGAGAAATAAGTATCGCTTGTGTAACTGAGGAACTGAAATGATGCTTGGTAGGCAAATTTTATTTCACGTGGAATCAGAGAGTGAGGTCATAGAAGTAGCTTTAGTACATTTGGTATTTTTCTTCCATATTTGGATTTTTTGGTGGGTTTCCCCTTTGGTCTTGAGCGCCTTTGGAGTTTTTATCCTCATTTAGACATTAAAGATCCTCTGGTTTCTTTATGATTATCTTCTCAGTTTAGTCTTTAGAGCTTGTTACTTATGTCTGATTCCTTGCCTTGATTTATTTCCCTTTCATAGTCCTTGCAGGCCTCAGCTCATGCTACACTATATTGCCAAAAGTATTCACTTGCAAATCCGAATCACTGAATTCATGTGTTCGATTCACTTCCAAGGTCACAGGTGTATAATATCAAACAAGCAAGAAGTCCTGGCATGAAATTTCCTCACTACTAAATATTCCATAGTCAACTGTTAGTGGTATTATAACAAAGTGGAAGTGATTGGGAATGACAGCAACTCAGCTAAGGAAGTGGTAGACCACATAAAATCACAGAGCAGGGTCAGCGGATGCTGAGGTGCACAGGGGACACCAACTGTCTGCATAAAACTTTCCTTTTTGCTAAAACATATAGTTAGGGCTGGACCAGGTGACCCTGAATCCTCCCTTAGTTGTGTTGCAATAGACTTAGGCTGCTGGGGGATTCCCATGATGCATTGAGTTTTTCCTTTCCAGTCACCTTTCTCACACACTGTGTGTTAATAGACCTCTCTGCATTGAATCAGACCTGTTATTAATCTCTGTCTCTCTTCCACAGCATGTCTCTATCCTGTCTTCCTTCTCTCACCCCAACCGGTTGCAGCAGATGGCCCCGCCCCTCCCTGAGCCTGGTTCTGCTGGAGGTTTCTTCCTGTTAAAAGGGAGTTTTTCCTTCCCACTGTCGCCAAAGTGCTTGCTCATAGAGGGTCATATGATTGTTAGGTTTTTCTCTGTATATATTGTTGTACAATCTACTGTGCAATATAAGGCACCTTGAGGCGACTGTTGTTGTGATTTGGCGCTATATAAATAAAATTGAATTGAAAAATTTAATTGTCAGTTGCTACAGACCTCCAAAGCTCATGTGGCTTTCAGGTTAACTCAAGAACAGTGTGTAGAGAGCTTCAGGAATGGGTTTCTAGGGCCGAGCAGCTGCATCCAACTCTTACACCACTAAGTGCAATGTAAAATGTCGGATGAGGTAAAGCATGCCGGCGCTGGACTCTAGAGCAGTGGAGATGTGCTCATGCTTCTCCATCTGGCAGTCTGATGGATGAGACTGAGTTTGGCAGTTTCCACAAGTTCTGTTTGGTCCCTTTGTTCCAGTGAAAGGAACTTAATGCTTCAGCATACCAACACATTTTGGACAATTTCATGCTCCCAACTTTGTGGCAACAGTTTGGGGATGGCCCCTCCCTGTTCCAGCATGACTGTAACCAGTGACCAAAGCAAGGTTTGTAAAGATGTGTAAGAGCTTGACTTCTCGTCCAACATCGGTGTCCAACATCGGTGTCTGACCTCACAAATGCACTGGTCAAAAATTCCCCTAAACACACTGCTAAATCTGTGGAAAGCCTTCTCAGTAGAGCTGAAGCTGTTATAGTGACAAAGGGTGGGCTGAAATCATAATAACTATGGGTTAAGAATGGGATGTCACTCATGTTCATGTGCATGTGAAGGCAGATGAGTGAATACTTTTGGCAGCGTATTATTGTATTGAAGGACCGGCTTGTTGGCCTCTCAAAATAATAATTATCATATTAAATTGTTCAACAGTGATCCACTTAAAGCCAGCAGAACTGCCCTTTTTCTTTGGACTGTTTTTGCTTTAAAATAATTAATGGACACTTTCAGTTTAGTTTAACCAATCCTCCCAGCTGGTTACTCCACCTGTAAGGAAAAATATGTACCTGTAGCTCACCTGCCCACTCCACCTTCCAGGAATCCTGTCTACCTGCCAGCTGCCTCTCTGAATCACCTGCATGAGGATCAGACAAATAAGGTCTTACCTACTCATTCAATACTCGCTACATTTTAACAATAAAATCTGTAAAGCTGCAGCTGAGTCCAGTCTTTGTTTCTGTGTTTGTCTATTTTACTTTGTTAGCCTCTGTTTTCTCTTTAGCTTTGCCTGTGTCTTCACCTTGTTACTTTCAGGTGTGTCTGCTGTGTCCACTACCCTCATTACCTTCATGTGTTTCCTGTGTATCCCTCAGTCCCTGTCTTGAGTTTTTTTTTAGTGTGTTTTCCTTGTCTAAGTGTTTTGTTTTGTTCTCTCATGGACCTTGCTCTTTTGACTGTGACATCAACCTGAATAAAGGTTCACATTGGTTTATCCACAGCACCTTTACTTTCTGAGGCAAATTAAGCTGACAACCTATAAGTGGACTTGTTTGGAAGTCCATGAAATATTGTTCCTGATGTTTACTCATTGCAATTACTCATCATATTAAGATGGAAATTAGCTCAGGGATCCTAAAAATAAATGGTTTACAAGTCATACATAGCAAACAAGCTTAGTTAAACTGAACTTTTCCACAATCAACAGAATGTTAATAAGCACAATGGATGAAAAAGCCTATTGAGTTGTTTTAAAGTGTTTTAAAAGGCAGTTTTACTGTTTAAGATTTTCTTAAAAGTATGGAAAGTGAAAGTATTCTTAAAAACATGCTCTATGGTAGGCTAATGAGAAAGCAGCAGCATCTACTGTCCAGATAAGGTTTGTCATTCATTAAGACACCAGTGATTCAAAAAACAAAACAAAAACCAAACAAACAAACAAACACAAAAAAATTGCTTAAAATAAATCACACAAATCCCCAAAAAAAAAAAAAAAAACCACAAAGAGATCCCCCAAACTAAGGTACATAAAGACACCAGAGAAAGGCTCAATGACTGATCGTTATAGAGCATTATATCATATCACAGCTACTCCTGTGTATGTAAATGACTGATACAACTACTTTACAGGATTGCAGGTTGTTTTGTCCAAGTATGTGAGCCCTAAAATACTCAATATGTAGACAAACAGACACACTTTAAAGGATTTAGAAGGAAATCCCTTTTAAAGAACTCCGTGATATTTGATGTATACTGATTTACTGATTGTAGGGGCTTTGTCCTTCATCTGAACGTTCATTTAGTGCTGTAAGTGAAATGTAAAATGTTTCTCTGTGAAGTGCAAATGCTAAAACGCCCTTAAACAAAACGCGTCCAAAAAACCCCCCTGCCTATGGAAAGTGTCATTGTAAGCAGGTCTTCATGGTCCAGTGTGAGAGGTCCAGACCCAAAGGACTAACCCATCATGCATCTGTGGTCTTTATTTACCCTTTTTAACAAGTCATTCCTTCAACTCTGCTATGTAGAAAGTGGAAAGAAGGAAACAGAGGAGAAGAACGAAGAAGAGCGCATGGATGGGATTTTGGTGAAGAGGAAGAGTCTGCCGTTTTCATTTAAAACCACTAGAGGGCGCCCTCCCCCCTTCGACGCAAGTGAAAGACATCATTATAAGAGCCTGCAGGAAACATGAACAGAAGCACATGTGAGTTTTAAGATGTTAAATATAAAAACACTATAGTAATACCGTTCATGATTATGGTATGAAATCCCTGTTACACACACAGAAGTTCAGTCTATCATCTCGTCGGATGATACACAGAAACAGAGGTCAGGCAAGGGGATTTTGAAAGGAAATCTTTATTAAAACAAACAAGTATTTTATTTATGTGCAGCCAGTATGACCAGAGATGAAAAAGAAAATGTTGGGTTTTTTTTCTTTGTATTATTCGGTTATACTTTCGGGTTTATATCTTTTCCACATAATAATTTATAGCTCTGTCTTAATTACAATAACACATTTTCTTCATTATATTTAATAATAAAGGAGGAGTCAGAGCGTCTTGTAATTTTAAGGTGGTCTTGACCAATAGGCTTCCTGAAGTTATTTCAGGGTTTTTCTTTGGACGTTGGCTGTTTGGTTTTTTTTGTGTGTGTTTTTTTAACTCTGTCTCGGTCCATCCTTTGTACCCAAACAGAGAAGAAGAAAGAAGAAGAACACATGGATGCAGACCATTTTCATTGGATTGGTTTTTGCTTCTTAAAGCACTTAACACTGACAAATGAATAACGCAAGAATTACAAAGACATGTAACTCAAGGGATGAACCAGTGTTGTGTTTACAGGTAACAGCTTAGAAAATAATCAATTATAAATCGTATCTTTAGGCACTCTTACTAGCAGCCTGTCACAAAAACTCATTTATTTCCATTTCTTTAGTTTAATCCATTAAAAATTCTAACGATAACACAGTTTGACAACTATACGATAGTTTTTTTTTATAGATTTTAGAGTGGCTCGAGATTTTTGCACAATACTTAATATAATATAATATAATATAATATAATATAATATAATATAATATAATATAATATAATATAATATAATATAATATAATATAATATAATATAATATGGGCAGCACGGTGGCACGGTGGTTAGCACTGTTGCCGCACAGCAAGAAGGTCCTGAGTTCAATTCCACCATCAGGCCGGGGTCTTTCTGTGTGGAGTTTGCATGTTCTCCCTGTGTTTGCGTGGGTTCCCTCCGGGTACTCCGGCTTCCTCCCACCGTCCAAAGACATGCAGTTTGAGGGGATAGGTTAATTGGATAATCCAAATTGTCACTAGGTGTGAATGTGTGAGTGAATGGTTGTCTGTCCCTGTGTGTTGGCCCTGCGACAGACTGGCGACCTGTCCATGGTGTACTGATTTCCTTTCCGATCCGATACTACGTAAAATTCAAGGTGGTACCAACGATACTGATCCGATACCGATACATTGTACAAAAACTTATTTTATTTATTGTATCTCAAATTATAGCGTCATAATGATTACAGGACATCAGATTACTTGTTTTTATCACTTAATAATGCAGAATTCATCATATAGAAATAAAAAAACTGAAGTTGTACACTATTTGAACGCCTTGCCTGCCTGCAGCACTAAAGGACTCCGCAAGAGACGTCTGTCTCGCCCTAGCATCACCTGTCCCTGTCCACTCCTTCTCTTCAGTTCGCCTCAACATACGCTTGTCATAGGTGTTTGACAAGGTTAGTGGTGTTGCCACAACATCTCACTTTCTTGCCACATGTATCACAAACCGCATCTCGGTTTCTTTCCACTGTGTTCCTGTTAATGATAAACTACAAATTTACCCTAAATTACTATAATATCGATATTTTAATGTGAGAATCGATTCTAGAACATAAATGATTGGTATCGGAGGAATCGATATTTCAGTATCGATCCGCACATCACTACTAAATGCGGGATGCACAAAAAGGAGTGAAGAGGCTGAAGCTAACGCCACAAAACAGGCAAAACATTTTCCATTTATCTAGTGCAGCGAGCACCGTCAGGGTAATAAATGTAACGAAGCGCTGTGAGAAGTTAGTATCTAGACGTTTGCTGACATGATTTATCTTTTCATTCTTTCCCCACCCGGAAGCAACACGAGGCAGCTCATGTATTGGATGTTACCAAAAGAAGGCGTCTAGTCTGAATAGCAGCTGTGAGACGAGCTGATATCCAGTTCTCTTCCATCTCCAAATATCTGTTGGTGTGCTCCAGACATTTTCATTCCGGTAAGTTCTAAATATGTTCATATCACTCTTTATAGCCTATTAGTTTTATTTTCAATGCGCTCTGAGGTCATAGCAAATTAGAACAAACATTCTAATGAGTGATTTTGCAGAACTACGTTCTATTTATAGAGTTGCTAATTATTTGGCATTATTGCAGGGAAACCAGCCTATGAAATGGATTAAACACATCGTGACTGGGTTCCAGCGCTACATAAGGGGCACTCCGAAATCCTTGCTTCAAACATACCACCATGCCAATCAGATTACTTCTTCCATGTGAGGGTGAAGAGGTGACCCTTCTGGATAAGATGGTGAAGGTTTGCTGCGTTTTGGTGAACAGTGTGGTAGTAAAACCAGGGAAAAATGAAACTTGCTCTTGTTAAATATTCTTAAGTCTTGTGCTATATAGATAGCGGTAATTTTTCAAAAGATACAGTAAATTAAGTAGTGTTAGTAGTGGGTGATATTCATGTAAACACTGTCATGATTTTGTGTAAACATTTTGTCATTTGTAAACTATAAATGACATGGATTCTACATTGTAACTGATGTGATGTTCTATAAAGTGGTTTTAATTTTTTAAAAAAGGCAAAAATTTGTTTGTTTCTTTATTCAACTTTTGAACAGTGGTACTCAGTCAGTACATATTCATTAAATGCAAATTATTTACATGGCAGCGCGCTTCAGGCATAAATCTAGACCCCTAGATAAAACACTATGGGTCATTCCCACAACCCACAGCTTTACTGTGTTCCAGCAAAGTATCCAATAGCAGTGACAACTCCTCCACAGTAGCAGGTGGGATTTTTCTTTTTTGAGGACGGCTCCTTTTACCTTTCAATACAGATGGTCTGTTTATGTTTTGATTGAGAGCCTTTTTTGGGGCAGCTGAAGAGGAGAAGTCTATCTTATGGCCAACCTCTGGCTGTATCTTGGTCATATTATCAGGCAAAACCCAGTATGCAGGTTCACCTGTAACAGTTCTTGTGCCACGGATCCGCACTGTTGCTTCTACTTTAAACAGAAGAGCAGCGACATGGGTGCAGGTCTCCACGACTCTGGCCATACAGGTGCAGTGGGCGGCTTCAACCTTCCCTGTGATGCTCACAATGACCCATGGCTGCAATGCTGGTTCATTCAGTCTTTTAGACTGCAGTACCTGAAACATACACAGTTCATCTAAAGACAAGAACTTTAATGAGCCAAGGCTGACACAAATGTGTTTAATCTACTTTATCATAAATGTAACAAAGTGTTTAGAAAGTTAGCACATACATGTAATTTTTCATTTTTTTAATGTATCCATCTATAGAACGCTGCAAGTTATATTCCAAATCTGCCTGTTCTCTTTCAGAAACCCGCCTGCAGAAAATGAACCTAAAGTATGTAATGCAAGGATGTAATCACTTTCAAGATGGAGAAAGCATAAAGTTGGACTTTAAGTGACAATTATGGAAACCTAATATGATAAGGAGATTCTGCAGGTCATTAATCAATGTATAAAACTAAAATAAAATGTATTTTTAGTGACACAGGACACAAACACGGAAGCAAGATATATATAGGATTATTTATAATAAACATTAATAAATCATTGCAATTTCTTTAACCATACAGAATAACTCAAACCTTCAGGACAATATCACATCAATGCACTGAACTCACTATGTTATCCCTCTAACAGAGCCTCCACATGTTCTCACTGTAATTTCCCCTTCATGAATGAATCTATGCTTGCACTAATTTGAATGTTCGGGGGGAAATCAAACGCATTTTACTCGCAGTACTCAAGCTGACTTACCTTTGTTTGAATGACGACGTACTCACAAATCTTGTACCCAATCTTTGGTGAATTGGATGTGTCCCTCCAGAGATTTATAATTGCGAAACTGGTTCACCTTGTACGCGCTGATTCCACAGACAAGGTACGAAAATATATCAGGCTACGTCAATAGCGTAGGTCTTCAGGGTTTATACTCCACTGCCATATTTCATATGGGTCCACATTTCCAATGCACGCTATTTCCTGCAAGTACCGTCTCTTTGCATCCGGACGCAATCTGTCTCTGTACCGTCCTTTTTCTTTTAAACTGCTTTTAAGCATGTTTCTTATGGCGTTACCGTCCTTCCAACTAGTGGTGTGCGGATCGATATTGAAATATCGATTCTTCCGATACCAGTAATTTATGTTCTAGAATCGATTCTCATATTAAAATATCAATATTTTAGTACTCTGGGGTAAATTTGTAGTTTTTCCCATTAAAAGCAACGCAGTGGAAAGAAACTATATCATTTGGATCAAGGGCGTAGATTCGGCATGGACAGAGGGGACATGTCCCCACCAATAATTTGATCGCTTCTTGTAAAAAAAACCCCAAACCCGATAGAGAGAGAGAGAAAAAATATCTGTCAGCGTCTCATTCACCCAGCAGTGCAGAAAGAGTTAAATTACGTTCTCTACTGGAGTCCGACCTCATGTGACAAATATGGCCAATGTGATTGGCTGAGCCTTTCAGGGAGCTCTGTTTAGTTTCAGCAGCGGCAACCCTGCGCTGTGAGGAGGACGGTAGCAAAGAGGAAGAACGTGCATATAAGAAAGTATTTTTCAAAGAAACCTGTAAGTCACTTAAAGCCAAGCTCAGTCATAAAATGTGTCCATCATAATAACGTTACAGGCTATGCTAGGCTTTGGCCCACATCAGTCTAAAATTGTATGTAACCATGAATAACGTGTTTTGGAAACTAACTGCACAACAGGCAGCACCATTAGTTATCTCAGTCTCAGAGCAACATTTCGAATTTTGATTGAAACTGTCAGAAAAAACGGCAGCCTTGAGCAAGCCAGGATATTAGTTTAAAGAGGCTGTTAAAATTATACATCTAACGTTAAAATGTTGGTGACACAATAATTTCATCCTAGTGGCACTGACATATTCATAGGGTTAATTCTTGAGCCAAAATATCATGAGGTAGTCATGATATTTTGCAAATATTCCACCTTGTAGTGCAGTTTGCACTACAATTGTTAGGCTGCTGATGTAAATTGATTGATTAGTGTAGATTTGACAAAGAATCTGAATTGACATGTCTCACTTTTTATATGGCACGAATCAATATGCTTTTTTATCAAGAGGCAATATGTCCCAGTGCAGTCAGAGGGGAAAAGCCAGGGCCAAAGGTGAGGCACATCAAGCACAGAATAATAATTTTGTGGTCATCTTAGATGAGTTTTATCGACAAAAACCACCAGTTCATTTAGTGTTCTCTTAGTGCTAATGTATAAGAGAAGTTGGTGTACTATAACTGAAGTAATCGTGTTAAGATAAGATAAGATTACCTTTCGTTTTGTCACAGCAGAAAGTGGACAGTGCAAAGTTATATAGCAAAAATTAGAATACAATAAGAATAATATACTGTAGACAACTGTACAGAATAGAATAAAATAGTAAAATAAAATAGAATAAAATATACATTAGGATAAAAATAGAATACAAATGTCATATACAACTGAGTAAAAATACAACTTACAACGTCTTATTGCACATGTGTGTGTTTGATCAGCTGCAAAAGTCTTTGTTGTGGAGTCTGACAGCAGTGGGGAGGAAAGACCTGCGAAATCGCTCCATCCCACATTTAAGTCCTTAAAGTTATATTCTTTAATTGTCTTGACTGTATTTGAAGCTATTTTTGTTTTTGTATGATACCTGATTTATATGGAATATGGCTGAAGTAAACTAAAGTCTAAAATACTTAGTCATTTGTTTAATGGTAATTTGACATTATATAATTCACATATAAAACTATTAATTGTAATTTTAAACGGTTTAATAGCATGTAGATTAGCATATGTAGGCAAGTATATTTCTCCTTTTTTATCAAGAAGCAAAGACGAAAAGGAAAAAAAAGAAACAGGGCGGGGTTCGGTGGTTGAAACACCCGTCCCCACCAATGCCAAAACCAAATCTACGCCCTTGATTTGGATCGTCTAAATTGGAAGGAACTACTTCCTCTTACGCCTTTCATTGTCATATGAGAAACACGGCTGTATAAATGTGTCGCAGCCCCTGGCGGCGGGTGCACTCACAACAATGGCTGAGCGTAAACAGAGTCATGTGTGGATGTTACCTCCACAAACAGCCAAGACGCGGTTTGCGATACATGTGGCAAGATAGTGAGGTGCTGTGGCAACACCACTAACCTTGTCAAACACCTCAGAGTAAATCATATCACAGAATATGATGAGCTTTATTTGAGGCGAACTGAAGTGGAGGAGAGGGACAGGTGCTGCTAGGGCGAGACAGACGTCTCTCGCGGAGTCCTTTAGTGCTGCAGGCAGGCAACATGCTCAAATAACGCACAGCTTAAGGTTTTTTATTTCTATATGATTATTCTGCATTATTAAGCAATGAGAACAAGTAGTCTGATGTCCTGTAATCATTATGAAGCTATATTATTATATTATTATTACAATTACATAATGCAATTATATATTGTATTATGAAATACAATGAAACATTAAGTTTTTGTACAAAGTATTGGTATCGGATCAGTATCGTCGATACCACCCTGAATTTTACTTGGTATTGGATCGGAAAGGAAATCAGTGGTATCGCACATCACTAGCGTTTAGCTGCTGCTTCTTCTTCTGTCGCTAATTTAATGGCGCTTTACCGCCACCTGCTGGGCTGGAGTGTGGACCATGACGGTTTTAAGGCCTGGATATTCTCTTAAGAAAATCCCCGTGACATTTAAAAATATGAACATCATTATCTCACCCATACTCTTTTGTAAAATCTCTTCAAACATTAACTGAACACTACTTCTCTGAAAAGCTGTTTAGCTGACTACAAATCACTTTTCTGTACTAAAAATATGGAGTAAGCCTAATCGTTTAGTCACTTCCGGTATTTCAGACGATCCCTTTCCGTCAAGAGCCACTTGTTAATTTTTGGATTTGTTAATTTGTTTTTTTTTATGTAAAAGTGTTTTCTTAAATGTTATTTTGTTGACAATTTTTTTATTTGTTTTTTTTAATGTAAAAGTGTTTAATTTGTTTCGGACTTGTTAATTTGTTGCAGACTTGTTAAAGTGTTTTCTTAAATGTTATTTTGTTGTCATTTTTTTATTTGTTTTTTTTTATGTAAAAGTGTTTTCTGAAATGTTATTTTGTTGTCAATTTTTTTTATTTCTTTTTTTTTTAATGTAAAAGTTTTTTCGGAAATGTTATTTTGTTGTTGATGTTGTAAATGTGATTTGCACTTCCCAGCCACCGTAATACGGGCATTCCTGCTCATTTCTACAATCTCCCAGATCTTGGAATACAATGCCTTTGTCCCATGAAAACCACTTCACAGTACTAGGAGTCCACTAAAACCTACAAATGAAGAGTGATCCTGGAAGAAATAGGGCGCACACTAGTGACCTCAACAATTGCAAGACAGCCTTGTCCCCGATGCTTATATGAAAAAAAAGAGGAAGATTTATGAAACCATTAGGACTTTATCACCTTTTTTTCTGAAAAGTGAGAGGAGGTATTTTACTGTTATTTTATCATTGCATCAGAATCATATAATAAGCATTGCATTAAAGCATTTATTGAAGCTATTGACATTACATTAACGTTTGTATTACAGTGATTGTTATAACCTCATGTTAATCTTCTATTTACAGGTGTTGGTATAATCATATAATCTTTCATTGCAGGTGTAATCATGATCATCTTTATACATATTGCCGCTTGGTGCTTATTATGGAGTTGTGCTCACGTCAGTAAGGGTTAAAAGCTACAGTCAGCGGGATGTCTGGCTGATCTATTGAGTGAAGTGACGTAGAGCGTAGAAGGCCACACATATACCATGTTATTCATCATGATCCTTTATTCATTTATATCCTTTTATTAAGCTTTGAGTAGTGGCATTTGATTAGAACATTTATTCAACATATTACATGTATGGTTTCAGTTAGGTTATTGCACACATGAAGAGTTGGCCTCTGTCCTTATAGACAGAGTGAATGCTGAGGTCGAGGCACACACGCACACACACAAGCAGTAGTTAAACTCATGTGGAGGGGAGAGTTCAAATATTTAAATAACAATCTGCAAAGCCTTGTAGCTGTTTGATTATGCTTGCAGGAGAGACTGTTTGTTCCAGGGGATAAGCAGAGTTAGAAGATTACTGGGAAGGATCTGGCCTCGGGAAGAAGATGATGTTCTTTTAATGTGTTAAAAGTTGTACACATTGATTGTATTGTACCTACTTTACGCATGAGGGGGCGTTCCAATACCCTGATTTTCATAAAAACTATTGTTGTGTGGTTTTCGGAGAGAGATCTATGCTGTCTGCGTGCAGTGTTCATCTCCCACACGTGTGTTCATTAAAATCATCGTTTGACTTGACCTGGCCGGACCAGTGTTGTTATTTTGGTTTTCCTCCTGTATCCATCCCCAATATTTTGAACCCATGACAAAAGTTACTGGTAATATAGAGCCTAACTGACATTTAAAGAGTTAAAAAAAGAATGTAGATAAAATTTTGGTTTTGATGAAAAGGACTGGTGCTAATTTAAAGAGTCAAGTCGGTAAAAGTAGATAAATGTTTTAATAAATATACATTTTACAGCATTTTGTGAACATACACAAAAGGTGGCCATTTTTGGCAACGAACAAGCTGTTTTATATTTTTTGCTCTCCTTGAACAAAAATAATAGTGCATAATAAATCAATGTTGATGTTAGTCAATTAGATGTCCCAGCCTCTACTATTAATAATACAGCGGTCCCTCGTTTATCGCTGGTGTTACGTTCTAAAAATACCCCGCGGTAGGTGAAATCCGCGAAGTGGCCAACTTTAGTTTTTACAATTATTATAGATGTTTTAAGACTGTAAAACCCCTCACTACATGCTTTATACACTTTTCTCAGACAGGCATGAACATTTTCACACTTTTCTCTTTTCTTTAAACACTCTTCAAACCTTCAAACCTTCATAGAAACATAAGTCCAATATTATAAAATGAAACCGTGCAAAACTTTTCGTCGGCATTGTTGTGTTTGTTGGGGAGAAAACTTACAAACATACAGTACAGCACTTCAGAGTTACACTGCTAGCGATCGAAGATTTATATAAATTCGACAAGCTAAACGCATTCTGTACTGTACAACCTTTTTTGCACCACGGACCAGTTTAATGTCAGACAATATTTTCACGGACCGGCCTTTAAGGTGTCGTGGATAAATACAACAAAATAAAATGATACAGACAAAGACAAAAACTGTGGCATTTTGTAAATATAATAATAAACGCGAATTCAGCTGTGTAATTGTGTAACTTTATTAGCAGCGTCCTCCTGAAATGCGCCAACAACATTGAGAGTATCATCCTCCTCTCTGCTTCTTGATGCTCTCTGGTCGCTATGGTAACAAAAAAAAAAAAAAAAAATCAGCCAAACAGCGAGTCCGCGAAAGGTGAACCGCGTTATAGCGGGACCACTGTTCAATAATTTCCAGTAGCACTACTGATATATGAAATGGTGAGTTTTGAGGTTGTCTTCAAACAAGTGCATTGTACTAGAAAAAGATGTTTGAAGGATTAAAAATGTAAAAACTAATGACTATTTTATATTTATGAAAAAACCTTTATGCAGAAAAAGTAGCAAAGAAACAAAAACATAACACATGGACACTTTTGGCCACGAACAAGCTGAAGGAATGGTGATTTTTTTTTTTTTAACAAACCCAGAGTGTTAAAAAAAACACTTATAACCAAATTTATTTATCAGCAGCATCAATAGTAACATTAAAGCTGCAAGCAGCGTTATGAGGGCCCTCGCACCCCGGCACGTCGTGCCACGCCCAACACCTACAACCAGCACGTCCGATCTGATGTCACATTGATGGAATTCATGCCTAGAACCACCAGCTAACGATTCATCTCATTCAATCATTATTATAGTCGTCCCACTAGGTGGCGCTCTAACCATTACTGACAAATGGGATAACAAACATTTCCGACCTTGAGTCTCATCACGCCTGCGAACTTTGGGAGAGATTGGACATTGTGTTTTGAGTGACAGCAGATTACTACTTTTTGGCGAGGATTGAAACTCCACGTGCCGCCATGGCCACCCGTTTCCCTGAACGTAAAAGCTTCATAATTTAACATCACAAAGGTCTTTAGATTCCACACACAGGAGATCGGGTTAATCTGATGAAATCCCTTGGAGGAGTTCGTCAAAGTATGAGGCCTGGAAAGAGGCGAAAAAGTGGCTAAAATTACACCTTAATTTTAAAATGGCTGACTTCCTGTTGGATTTGGGATATTGCTCCAAGAGACTTTTTGTACATCTTGATATCCTCCATAAGCTTACCAGGTTTCAGACTTATAAATAAAACACAGAGCAGGGGCTGATGTTTTGAAATTTTGTAGGGGGCGCTGTGGAGCCATTTTGCACTATTCAAGGAAAATGATCAGATAACAACAAAGCACTCATCACATTGGAGGTTTGGGCCAAATTCCAAGACTTTTTAAAATTTCCAAGCCCCTCAAAAGCCACTTCGTCTTTCATGGTGAACCGCGTTGCCACCAGGGTGCGCCGTTCAGTTTAAAGTCACAATTTTCGCACAGAAGCATCATGAAGGACTGATGGTGATACTCACCGCTTTTGAGGTGGCCACGATGAACCTGTGAAAATCAGTACAACAAAATGAAAGACATGACATTTCCTGGTGCCACTAGGTGGCGCTCTACGTATTCCTGACAATGGGCATATCAATCTGTTCAGGGCGGGTCTGACATCATCCCTGTAAAATCTGGTACTGATCAGATTGGATTTCATTGAGTTACACTAATTTGTTTCTTCATGGCGAGACCTCAATGTTCGCCATGCTGCTGGGGTCACACCCTTCAGCGAAAACTCACAGTTTTCTCTGTAACCCAAGACCAACTCCTTAAGGCTTTCCTGGAGAAATTTGAGGCTGCAGATGTCACCCATTACAATACTGTACCCCAAAGTGTAAAACATGACATTTCCTGTTCCCACTAGGTGGCGCTGTCCCTGATGTCAAATATGGCAGTTGAAATATGTTCAGGGCTGGAGCCTTATCATATGTGTGCTCTTTGGTCCAGGTCGGACCATGTATGACAGAATGAGAGGCAATAAGATTTTCATGGCGAGTCATCGAAATTCGCCGTGGCGCCACGGGCTCACACTATCGCGAAAACTCAAAAGCTCCGCAATTTAACATGGCCCAGGTGTGTAGTTGACACTGACCAAATATGAAGCTTGTACGATGAAATTCCAATGAGGAGTTCGCAAAAGTTCGAGGCATGGAAATGGCAAAATTAGAGCCAAAATGTGACCTTCAATCCAAAATGGCGGACTTCCTGTTGGGTCTGCGTCAATGGTCACCACTGACTTTTTTGTTCGTCTTGGCATGATACACATGTGTGCCAAATTTCATACATGTAGCTAAAACGATGTGTTTGTAGGGCTGCATTTAACAAGGCATAGGTGGCGCTACAGAGCCATTTCCCAGTGCTCATATGTAAAACCATTAAAATACAAAATTTTTCACCAGACCTGGCATGTGTGCAAAATTTCATGAGTTTTTGAGCATGTTAAAGCCCTCAAAAAGGCAATTCATTTCAATGAAAAATAATAATAATAATAATAATAATAATTAAAGCTGCAAGCAGCGATATGAGGGCCCCTCGCACCCCGCGTCGAGCCAAGCCCAACACCTAAAACCAGCGCTTCCGATCTGATGTCACATTGATGGAATTCATGCATTTAACCACCAGCTAAAATTTCATCTCATTCAACCATTATTATAGTCGTCCCACTAGGTGGCGCTCTAACCATTACTGACAAATGGCATAACAAACATTTCCGAGCTCGAGTCTCATCACGCCTGCGACCTTTGGGAGAGATTGGACATTGTGTTTTTGAGCGACAGCAGATTACTGCTTTTGGCGAGGGATTGAAACTCCACGTGCCGCCATGACCACCCGTTTCCCTGAGCGTAAAAGCTTCGCAATTTAACATCACAAAGGTCTTTAGATTCCACACACAGGAGATCGCGTAAATCGAATGAAATCCCTTGGAGGAGTTCGTCAAAGTATGAGGCCTGAAAAGAGGGAAAATGTCGCCAAATTTACACATTAATTTTAAAATGGCTGACTTCCTGTTGGATTTGGGATATTGCTCCAAGAGACTTTTTTGTACATCTTGATATCCAATAAGCTTGCCAGGTTTCAAACTCATACATAAAACACAGAGCAGGGGCTGTTGTTTTGAAATTTTGTAGGGGGCGCTGTGGAGCCATTTTGCGCTGTTCAAGGAAAATGAACATATAAAAGAAATCCCTCATCACATTAGAGGTGTGCGCCAAATTTCAAGACTTTTAAACTTTTCAAGCCCCTCAAAAGCCACTTCATCTTTCATGGTGAACTGCGTTGCCACCAGGGTGCGCCGTTCAGTTTATAGTCACAATTTTCTCACTGAAGCATCAACAGGGACTGATGGTGATATTCACCGCTTTTGAGGTGGCCACGATGAACCTGTGAAAATCAGTACAACAAAATGAAAGACATGACATTTCCTGGTGCCACTAGGTGGCGCTCTACGTATTCCTGACAATGGGCATATCAATCTGTTCAGGGCGGGTCTGACATCATCCCTGTAAAATCTGGTACTGATCACATTGGATTTCATTGAGTTACACTAATTTGTTTCTTCATGGCGAGACCTCAATGTTCGCCATGCTGCTGGGTCACACCCTTCAGCGAAAACTCACAGTTTTCTCTGGAACCCAAGACCAACTCCTTAAGACTTTCCTGGAGAAATTTGAGGCTGCAGATGTCACCCATTACAATACTGTACCCCAAAGTGTAAAACATGACATTTCCTGTTCCCACTAGGTGGCGCTGTCCCTGATGTCAAATATGGCAGTTGAAATATGTTCAGGGGTGGAGCCTTATCATATGTGTCCACTTTGGTCAAGGTCGGACAATGTATGACAGAACGAGAGGCAATAAGATTTTCATGGCGAGTCATCGAAATTCGCCGTGGCGCCACGGCCTCACAGTAACCGAAAACTCAAAAGCTCCGCAATTTAACATGGCCCAGGTGTGTAGTTGACACTGACCAAATATGAAGCTTGTAACGATGAAATTCCAATGAGGAGTTCGAAAAAGTTCGAGGCATGGAAATGGCAAAATTAGAGCCAAAATGTCACCTTCACTTCCAAATGGCGGACTTCCTGTTGGGTTTAGGACATGGCCATAATAGACTTTTTGTGCGTCTCCGAACGTTAGATATGTGTTCGAGTTTTATACATGTAGGTCATACCCATCTCGGGGGCTCGCGTTTCTCATTTTTCTAGGTGGCGCTACTGAGCCAATTTTCCCTGGACATGTCTAGGGACATTAAAACACGTAAATTTTCACCAGACCTGACGCGTGTGCAAAATTTCATGAGTTTTGAGCATGTTTAGGCCCTCAAAAGGCCAATTCATTTGCCGAAATAATAATAATAATAATAATAATAATAATAATAATAATAATAATAACTAGAAAGCGAAAATTTCAGAAGAAATTTTATGTGTGCCTATGCCGCTGCTAATCACTGTAGTTTGCCATTCATACGGCTACAGAGAGCAAAACTCAGAAGAGCAGCCATTCTCCACCATGAACTATGGTAAAACAAACACCGCTCACGCTTCACAGATGACAGCTTACAGTTTTGTGTAAAGATGAAGTTACTTTTGTACAGCGCCGATTTGCAGGCGCTGTGCACACAGGTTCATGAGCAGAAGTCCCATTGTACCACGGCAGACCCGACAATGTTTGCATGAACACACTTTGAAGCATTACATTATAGACCACTTTTCACACATGCATTCACTTTTTGTTTTTGTTATTTTTACACAGTGTTCTGAATTATGAACAATGGTCTACAGCCAATCCTGTGTATTATTATACAAACTTTGGTTGTGAGATTCAGATAACTATTTAATAAAAGCTAAATATTTTATATGAGAGTAAGAAAGAAAAGTATATCTTTGTGTCCACCTTTCTCTGTTAATGCCCTAGCTCCCCCCAAAAGCTTTGCTAGATCCGCCCCTGCACAGTTACCAGCTGTCAGCTACACAAAAAGGAGCTTGGTCTTTGTCTCTCAGAAACAACTCATAACTTCCCTTCAACTCATTCATGTCACCTAAAGTGTAAACCTGTTTCTCCATCACCAGTTCAGCTCTGATGATTCAGTAAGGACATCTCCTGATTTCATCTTCATGCTCCAGCAAACATCAGCTGATACTAGAAATTAAAATCAAAAGAATTCTAACAACAGCTGATCAAGCTTAAACGTGCTGCTGTTGTTTAGCGCGATAAATAAGAGCGAACAGCCGATCATTGATCAGTTTCATGATTGACGTTTCAACACGCGAGAGAATGACAGGGGAGGCTTCGTAGCGACAGAATAAATCATAATGTTTTCTCTGAATGTGGGGACGATTCCGTTTGTACGGCACGGCAACTCTATGAACTAACCCTAATGAATAAAATAAAGTCCAATGTCAGTAACTTAGTGCGCACACAGCTGTATATAAACACCCGTGGCATTACGATTGTAAAGGTCAACGAAAATAAATTACACCTAAACTCGGTTTATATCTGACCCAAATAGAGAGCGACCGGTGCTGACACGAAGTTTCACCCGCCTCAATATAAGCCAAGCCTGGGTGCTTTTTCACGAAGGGTTGCTAGCGGGCGCGAGCTAACTATGCTAGCGGCGCTAGCTAGCTAGCCGACTATCAGCAACACATAAGAGAACTGCTGATAGCGGCGCTAGCTAGCTAACCGACTATCAACAACACATAAGAGAACTGCTGCTAAATAAACTACACCTAAACTCGGTTTATATCTGACCCAAATAGAGAGCGACCGGGTGCTGACACGAGTTTCACCCGCTTCAATATAAGCCAAGACTGGGTGCTTTTTCACGAAGGGTTGCTAGCGGCGCGAGCTAACTATGCTAGCGGCGCTAGCTAGCTAGCCGACTATCAGCAACACATAAGAGAACTGCTGCTAAATAAACTACACCTAAACTCTGTTTATATCTGACCCAAATAGAGTGCAGTTCATAACTTCTTACCTGAAATTCAGTTCACCTCACGCTCCTGCCTTCGCTTTCCCTGATCCATGATTGACCACCCGCGTTAGCAATCGCCTGCCCGGCCTCATATGTCTCGTTGGCGGCATGTCCTTTCTGTCACACACCGGTGGGTAGCTGCCCTCTGTTGTAGCTCCACCACCAAACAACTCAGTTATTTTTCCACATC